>NW_027196635.1:0-83108 GCF_038502225.1 Cherax quadricarinatus | reverse complement strand
CTGCCCAAAACTCATCATCTAGCAAATTTAATTGTTTTAAATGCCCATAAAAATGTAATGCATGGTGGGGTACAAGATACCTTAAATTGTATTAGGGAAACTTTCTGGATTCCACAAGGATGGCAAAGTGTAAAAAGGGTGATTAAATCTTGTGTAATATGTCGCCATGTGGATGCCAGATCTTATATGTACCCAGGTCCTCCACCATTGTCAAATAAGCAATTTGAGTCGTTTAGCAACGACCTCCACCTGACCGCAGTGTGGAAAATAATATTTTCCAGAAAAATAAAATGTATGTATTTTTAAAAGAAGAGAATGGAGCCGACAGGGAGGCTCTGCGCCTGCGCTGGGCAGAGGCCATTGTTGTTTTGAATTGGACAAGAAACGTTAGTGAATAACCAGAAGAATTTTCGTCACTTTAGAGGTTAAATTGGGCTGACATCTCTCAAATAGGAGCCGAAATTGTTGGATGTGCATTCCTGCATAATGAGAGAAATCAGGCGACTCGACAGGACTCCGTAATTAGATGAAAACAGGAACCTCAGATAAGTCTGTTTATGTTAAATTCTGGCCAGTAAATTTTTCATAAATGTAGGCAAAAAGGAGGGTCCTGTACATTACACAAATTAATCTCCAGACAAATTGGTGAGTGTTATTAAGATATAAATTCTCCTTCTGTTATGTAAATGTGTATATACATAATCATTAATTTTAATATGCAGTTCACAAACTTATATATTTACCAGAATTCCTGGTGATGCATATTTCATTTGTAATTAATAGGTTTAGAGCAACTTGTGGATATGACAGTTGTAGGTATCGAAGGGGGACATTTTTGCGACCTAGGTATCCCAAATTCCTACTTGTCTATGTAACTTTGATAAGTAATAATTATCTTTGTTACCATTTACTGGTATGTACCTTATGAGTTACATCCAGATAAATGCAATTTTCCACAAGTTTAATATTCATCTGATTTTATATTTCCACTTATCTGTCGACCTCTGGCAATAATTATTCGCTGGTGGTGTTCGACCCATGTATATATTCCATATATTATACACTATGTATTGGGTATTTGTCCGATTGATGTAATCCACAATTCAAGATCACTATATCACTGAACATCAATATTTCGTCACTCGCTGTATTACAAAAGACGAGATGCGTAACAATCCTTCAGTATACAACACGACCCACTGTGTGGAAACACCTTTAGGCCTAATTCACAACTTGCACTCCTTCTACACTTTTACTAATAATTATATCTTATATTTTCCTGCGGTTTTAACAATGGTCCTTTTCCGTTTCTTAACTTTTCTGTTCTTGGAATTAATGCTATTCCCTGATCTTTCTTTCTTATTTCCCCGTACTGATCTACGCTCACTGCTAGTCACAAACCATTTCCTGTATGGCACCCTTCAGTAACAGCCATTTTCTAGGGCCTGGCCCTCTCCACTTGACACTATAATCTATATATTTTTTCTCTTCAGTGATCACTGATATTTCCTTTATGTGGGTTTAAAAAAAGAGTATATGCACTTAAAGTTTTCACACGCTTATTTTCTGCACTCCGGCCCCTCTGGGACCTCAGAGAAACGCATATTTGATGGAGCTCAAACACGCGTGACTTCACCCGCCGGCCATTCCACACCACAATCTCTAATTTGCCTTTCTGAACAATCTTTGAAAAGATATATAAACGAATCTATGCGTTTATCATTACATGTAATATTCTTGATCTCTGCCAATTAGGCTTCAGGCTAGGAAAAAATAAAGATGCAGTCCTGAAGACGTTAGGCTATTTATTCAGCTCTAGAAAATAATGAAAATCCAATGGGCCTCTTTATTTATCAAAGAAAAGATTTTGAGGTCACAGACGACAATATATTTCTGCTGAAACTAGGACATTATGAAATAAGAGATCATGCTTTTACTTACCTGACAGACGGTAACAAGTGACTAACATTTCCTCATTTAACCAAACTATAAGCATAGGGCCACCACAGTTTAGGATCCTTGACCCAATATATCATATCTCCTCTATCCAAATGACCTAGAAATTACCTCCCGGGAACTTAAACCAGTCCTATTTTCAGATGTCTCAACATTCCTGATATCTAATCGTGATCCAGTTCACCTCAATAATAGTCAACAATGAGCTCGTAATGATTTCCTTCTTGATGGCCACCAACAAACTTACTTTCAGTTTGATAAGATCTTCTGCATAATACTAGGGAATATACCTGAAAATACTCAATTTAGAGTACAAATAAATAATTCTCTCATAGTAAGGCAAGACGAGGGGAAAATTCTTATGTATACACCTGGACTGTAACCTAAAATTCAAGACTCACATCCAACACATATCAACACTTTGTCCCCATAAGTCAAAACCACTACAAACATTATAACAAACTGACTTTAAAAAATTCCAAAAAACTTTTCATGATCATAAACCAAATTCTTAAACTGAACATCAGGGATAAACTTTAGCATTCAATTTAACCAACTTAATGGTATAAACGTCTGTTATAAAAGCTCCGTATACTTATAATATTCGCCAGGACAACGTCCTGACATGGGTCTGAATCTTTCGACGACCTTCTGCATAGGTTAGGTTAGGATTCTTCAGGGAACAGGACAAGTGTTCCCTGACGTCATCAATACGAGGCTTTCCACTGGCTTTCCGCTCCATCCTTCCAAAAATTAAATGAACATAACCAGGGGCTTTCTGCAAAGTATGCTATTAATTATATTTTTTAGAAATATAAATTATTACTATTGTTATTAATGATATTATTACTAATAATAGTATTGTTATTGATGATATTATTTTATTATTATTATTATTATTATTATTATTATATTATTATTATTATTATTATTATTAGTAGTAGTAGTAGTAGTAGTAGTATTAGTAGTAATAGTAGTAATGATATATTATTATTAGGTTGAAGATGAACTACACCTGTGCAAATGATGTAATTAAGTGACATTGCTCAGCAAATTATAAAATCATTGAATAACTCACTTCATTGACAAAATTCTGTCCGACACGATTACTCTGCCAGAGAAGAAAATAACTGTAGATGAAGAGAGCGATTGTTGCTGCGTGCAGCATGAGTCCCTGGAGCACAGCATAGGAAGAAACAGTAGCCAGGACTAGCCACACCACAAGCAACACGCTAATCGAGTGGAAAAAATAGACAGTAATTTCCTCTCGCAGGACTTCGACCTGTTGATATAATAGACGTGGGTCTAATTATTTTTTTTGTAAAATTTAGGCAACATGTTTTAATCTCTAAAGCTAAGAAAATTAAGATGATCTTATGTAGGCTCCCAAACTAATTTAAAAGTATACTTATTTTGTATGTGTGTGTGTCTGTAGTGCTGTACCAATTAGTAAAATGTAAATATTAAGTGTATCAGACTAATGAAGAATACGTAAAATTTGAGAATGTATATATATATATATATATATATATATATATATATATATATATATATATATATATATATATATATATATATATATATATATATATATATATATAATATAATTTATATATAATAAAATATAATATATTTTATATCTCGTGCCGAGTATGTGAAACTTGCGATTTTTGTTTAAATAGCAACACACTTCTTGCCGAATAGAGCAAGCAAAAATAAGTCTAATTTAATGAAAAAATACATTTCGTTGTGTTTGTTTATTATTAAATTATTGTCAACTAATCTAATATACATTTAGTTGCATTAAGCTAAATTTAATTGCGTTTGTTATAATGTTACGTAATTTTCCTAAGGTTCGTTTGGCACAAAATCATTAATCTTTGTATTAACATTAATGAAAAAATATATCTTTAAATGTACAAGAGAAAATTTTGGAAAGGACTCAATTTTAAATGAGTTCTTGTTAATTGACCACTTTTACCTATTCATCACGACAGTATATATATATATATATATATATATATATATATATATATATATATATATATATATATATATATATATATATATATATATATATATATATATGTATGTCGAATTGGTGAGACCTGTCCTAAGAATTTATATTAATTTTTTTTTTATTGATAAACAATTTTTCCATTGAAAATGGGATAAAAAAACTGAGACCTAATGAGAAGCCTCCTCCAATTTTACCTGACGTAACGCAATTTATTTTAGCCTAATTCTGGTAAAATATCAAAGATCACTTCAAATTTATTTAATATCAGATAAAGTCAGTGATATGTATTTTTTCCGTTATGATCAGACTGATGTTCATATGAATATCGGCATGAATGTTCTTTGCCGAATTAGCAGAATGAATTTGTGTGTGTGTGTGTGTGTGTGTGTGTGTGTGTGTGTGTGTGTGTGTGTGTGTGTGTGTGTGTGTGTGATAAATCAACGGAAATCAATCTGAATATAACGAAAAAATTATATATCTTATATTTTAAGTAATATTAAACAAATTAAAACTGACCAATGTTATACATAGCAGAATTTAGTTAAAAAATGACTAAGTTAGGTTAGGTGAGGTTTCTGAGTTAAATATGCTCCACAAAAATCTTAATATCATTGCCATTAAAACAAAAATTATCTATTATTTTGTAAAAGAATTTTTTTGAAACTAATTTTTAAGAGAATTCGGCAAGCTCAGTCTATTAGGCACAATATATATAATATTGACTTACCTTACGAATCTTGAGTTCCAAGTTATTTAAGGCAGTGTAGATTTGCATTTTGTTGTCAACAGTAATAAAAACACCACTTGGGTGCATAAATGGATTTGTTGACGCTGGATGGTACCGAAGAATGGAACTTTTCAAAGTTTTCTCTACATTAAAAACCAAATACCTTGCAATCAGCTTTGATGTCAACATGTAAATTTCAAGTGGCACAGTCCAACTCAAAATAAATATCACAGCACAGACTGAGATGTAAGTAACCTCAAAAATTGTGTTCATCCCGAAGACTCTCATATTGTGCTTTAAGTATATGGCTGCAAATATTATGAATTTAAGTATCAGGATTACAGGTTTTCTTTTACTTCGCTCACAGCTTCTCAGAATCGTAGAAATATCTTGCAAAATTTTTGCTAATTTCCCGCTGTTTGCCCACAGAAATAACAAGAAAACACTAGTGGATATAAAATATGATAACATAGCAGTAGTGTATGTTTGCATTCCGAAGTCAAGAGTAACTCGTCTTAACAGAAACGTTTTCAAGATTAAACTACACCGTGAGATGAGGGTAGTTTGAACGAAGACACCCCAGAGGCAGATCATGAGGCTGAATTTGTAGCAACAGCGAGACTGTGACTCAGACAAGGTGTATGGAAATATACCAAGAAACTGACAAGCAATCACTAGAATATGCCATGGCCAGGATCCAGGGACGTTTTTTGTTTGATGTGACATATTTCCCAGGCGTATAGCAAATAATTAGTCTTGTATATTGTATATGTATAATAGAAATTCAGGCAGTTAACTGTTAGCTATTCGGAATGTTTGCCACGTATTACAAGTGTGTAAAACACCTCAGAGAGAGAAGTAAGTGGAATCAACTCGTCTCAGAGTCAGACACAGTCTGAGATACAATAAAACATACAGTGTGATAAATACTTACTTCTTTTATTGATTTAACGCTAGTGTCTGCTGGTACTGTAAGTTCTCAGAACAACATAGGCAACATTAAACTCTCAACCATTAAGAGTAATTTTCTAGTGTAATGAGTTTTTATCGCTAATTTAATATCAGGACATTAATGTTTAGAACAGTGTAATATGAATTATAACATGTATTTATGTATGTATGTACATAGAGAGGGTTAGAGAGGGTGCGATGGGTATGTTTGGGGTGCCAGGTGTAAATGATAGTGGGGGCCGTTGATTGAATTTTGTATAGAAAGGGGCTTGGTTATAGGTAATACATATTTTAAGAAACATATTTTAAGAAACAAAGGATAATAAGTATACAAGATATGATATAGGTCGTAATGAGGAGGAGAGGTTAAGGGAAATCGACCTGACGACACTGAAGGACAGGAGAGGTAGGGGGGACATGATAATGACATATATAATACTGAGAGGAACTGACAAGGTGGACAGAGACAGAATGTTCCAGAGATGGGACACAGCAACAAGGGGTCACAGTTGGAAGTTGAAGAGTCAGATGAATCACAGGGATGTTAGGAAATATTTCTTCAGTCACAGAGTACTCAGGAAGTGGAACAGTTTGGGAAGCGATGTAGTGGAGGCAGAATCCATTCATGGCTTTAAGAAGAAGTATGATAAAGCTCATGGAGCAGGAAAAGTGACCCAGTAGCGGCCAGTTAAGAGTCGGGACCAAGAGTTGTGACTCAATCCCTGCAACCACAACTAGGTGAGTATAACTAGGTGAGGACACACATACACTCACACACATGCGCACGCGCGCACAGATAGACAGACAGAAACAGACAGACAGACAGACACGCACACATACACACACACACACACACACACACACACACACACACACACACACACACACACACACACACACACACACAGGCGCGTATAACAGGAAGGGCACTGCAATGGATCAGAGAATACCTGACAGAGAGACAACAACGAGTCATGGTACGTGATGAGGTATCACAGTGACGAGCGGGGTTCCACAGGGGTCGGTCCTAGGATCAGTGTTATTTTTGGTATATGTGAATGACATGATGAAAGGGTTAGACTCAGAAGTGTCCCTGTTCGCAGATGATGTGAAGTTAATGAGGAGAATTAAATCAGATGAGGATCAGGCAGGACTTCAAAGAGACCTGGACAGACTGGACACCTGGTCCAGCAACTGGCTTCGCGAATTTAACCCCGCCAAATGCAAAGTCATGAAGATCGGGGAAGGGCAAAGAAGACAGCAGCGGGAGTATAGGCTAGGTGGCCAAAGACTGCAAACCTCGCTCAAGGAGAAAGATCTCGGGGTGAGTATAACATCAACCAGATAACTGCTGCAGCATATGGGCGCCTGGCAAACCTGAGAACAGCGTTCCGATACCTTGGTAAGGAATCATTCAAGACACTGTACACCGTATACGTCAGGCCCATACTGGAGTATTCAGCACCTGTTTGGAGCCCACACTTGTTCAAGCACGTCAAGAAATTAGAGAAAGTGCAAAGGTTTGCGACAAGGCTAGTTCCAGAGCTAAGGGGAATGTCCGATGAAGAAAGGTTAAGGGAAAGCGGCCTGACGACACTGGAGGACAAGAGGGTTAGGGGAGACATGATAACGACATACAAAATACTGCGTGGAATAGACAAAGTGGACAGAGACAGGATGTTCCAGAGAGGAGACAGAGAAACAAGGGGTCACAATTGGAAGCTGAAGACCCAGATGAGTCAAAGGGATGTTAGGATGTATTTCTTCAGTCACAGAGTCGTCAGGAAGTGGAATAGCCGAGCAAGTGAGGTAGTGGAGGCAGGAACCATACATATCTTTAGGATGAGGTATGATAAAGCTCATGGAGCAGGGAGAGAGCGGACCTAGTAGCACTCGGTGAAGAGGCGGGGCCAGGAGCTGAGTCTCGACCCCTGCAACCACAATTAGGTGAGTACACACACACACACACACACACACACACACACACACACACACACACACACACACACACACACACACACACACACACACACACACACACACACACACATACACACACACACACAAAGAAAAAATAAATTCTACTCATACTTCATAATCCAACTTTTGGATACTCTGCTTTTATGATTGTTCTTATTAAAATCTCTATCAAATAACTATAGCACCTAGGACTGATGCAGCAGAGAACGACGCTGTTTGTCCTAGTTGCAGCCTTTGTGTCCTAGGCAAAACTAATTAGAAAAGTGTTTGGTAATTAGGTATCCTAGAAGGTGACTTCTTTGAGGTTATCTGAATTTTTATTTTGTAATTTATCTTCCAACTTTTCAATTATATTTCAAGTAGCCAACACTAAGCAAATACACCGACTTATGACCAACGAGCGGGTCACACATAAGAGTTACCTTTCAGACAAGTCTCAGGTGGGTGCGAACTATTTACCAGAAGAAATTCACTGATAATCGAAATAGCTGTAAGCTAGTGATGGATCATATAAAAAGATACTGATGTTTTTCATTAATAAGACATTTATTTGGAAAGAAAATTGCGTATTTTCTTGTGCTGCGACAGATCTTGACCCCAGGCACCCACACACAATTTCTAAAATGCCTGTACGAACAATTATTATTAGAATTACGATTGTGGAGCAATGCTAAAATCGGGTTGACGCGTGGACAGATCAAGATCAGACTCTACATGAAGGTTGTATTGACTTGGTGGCATCATTCATGCGTACCTTACCAACCTCGTGCACATTGTTCGAACACTGCTTGAGGAAAAATAAAAGAATATTTTGAGGCACTATGTAGATGGCATAAGAATGATTTTGAAGGAGATTTTTACACTATGGACCATCTTCAAATGCGATTAACTGAAATAGCGGATGATGAAGCTTACAGACTAAAGCTAAAGCTAGAAGAGCACTATTAGGATCACTTCTATTTTGCTGAAATCAGTGGAGAGAAGAATGGGGTCTATTTACGAATATGGCAGAATTCATTATTTGACTTTGAATGTCAGTGATAATAGTTTGGATAATGGATTAACAACTGAACTAGGATTATGAATGTAAATGAACTACTTAACTTTCGATCAGAGTAAATAGCCAACAACCCTTGAAACTGTCTCGTTGATATATAAGTTTCCCGACTCAGTGTTTGCTCATCAGATTTATTCAAGGCTTCATCATCAATTACTGTCACATTAGCAATTCTATTATCTTGGCAGACAACACATTATCACCAGAGTTGCTGGGTGACCAGGTAGTCAGAAGAGTTGCTGGGAGACCAGGTACTCGCCAGAGATGCTGGGAGACCAGATACTCACCAGAGTTGCTGGATGATCAGGTACTCACTAAAGTTGCTGGATGACCAGGTACTCACTAGAGTTGCTGGATGACCAGGTACTCGCCAGAGTTAGGATGACCAAGAACTCACCAGAATTTGGATGACCAGGTACTCACCAGAGTTGCTGGGTCACCAGGTATTCAACCAGAGTTTGGATGACCAGGTACTCACCAGAGTTGCTGGGTGAACAGGTACTCACCAGACTTTGGATGACCAGGTACTCACATGAGTCTGGATAACAAGGTACTCACCTGAGTTTCTGGATGACCAGGTACTCACCAGAGTTGCTGGGTGACCAGGTGCTCACCAGAGTTGCTGGATGACCAGGTACTCACCAGAGTTGCTGGGTGACCAGGTACTCACCAGAGTTGCTGGGTGACCAGGTTTGTCGATTGGTGTGGGTCGCAACCTGGGACAAAACTAGTAAGGTGAAGAGAGTAGTGAGAGAGTGCAAAAGGAGAGCAGATGATAGAGTGGGAGAGGCATTGTCAAGAAATTTTCCTGAAAATAAGGAAAATTTTTGGAGTGAGATAAATAAGTTAAGAAAGCCTAGGGAAAGAATGGATTTGTCAGTTAAAAACAGAGTTAGTAGATGGGGAGCTGGAGGTATTGGGTAGATGGAGGGAATATTTGCACTGGTAATGATAGCTGCTAGTAATGATAGGTGCTGGTAATTATTAACACACTGGCCGATTCCCACCAAGGCAGGGTGGCCCGAAAAAGAAAAACTTTCACCATCATTCACTTCATCACTGTCTTGCCAGAAGGGTGCTTTACACTACAGTTTTTAAACTGCAACATTAACACCCCTCCTTCAGAGTGCAGGCACTGCACTTCCCATCTCCAGGACTGAAGTCCGGCCTGCCGGTTTCCCTGAATCCCTTCATAAATGTTACTTTGCTCACACTCCAACAGCACATCAAGTATTAAAAACCATTTGTCTCCATTCACTCCTATCAAACAAGCTCACGCATGCCCGCTGGAAGTCCAAGCCCCTCGCACATAAAACCTCCTTTACCCCCTCCCTCCAACCATTCCTAGGCCTATCCCTACCCCGCCTTCCTTCCACTACAGACTGATACACTCTTGAAGTCATTCTGTTTCGCTCCATTCTCTCTACATGTCCGAACCACCTCAACAACCCTTCCTCAGCCCTTTGAACAACAGTTCTGGTAATCCCGCACCTCCTCCTAACTTCCAAACTACGAATTCTCTGCATTATATTCACACCACACATTGCCCTCAGACATGACATCTCCACTGCCTCCAGCCTTCTCCTCGCTGCAACATTCATCACCCATGCTTCGCACCCATATAAGAGCGTTGGTAAAACTATACTCTCATACATTCCCCTCTTTGCCTCCAAGGACAAAGTTCTTTGTCTCCACAGACTCCTAAGTGCACCCCTCACCCTTTTCCCTTCATCAGTTCTGTGATTCACCTCAACTTTCATAGACCCATCCGCTGACACGTCCACTCCCAAACATCTGAATACATTCACCTCCTCCATACTCTATCCCTCCAATCTGATATCCAATCTTTCATCACCTAATGTTTTTGTTATCCTCATAACCTTACTCTTTCTTGTATTCACTTTAATTTTCTTCTTTTGCATACCCTACCAAATTCATCCACCAACCTCTGCAACTTCTCTTCAGAATCTCCCAAGAGCACAGTGTCATCAGCAAAGACAACTACCACTTTATGTGTGATTCTTTATCTTTTAACTCCACGCCTCTTGCCAAGACCCTCGCATTTACTTCTCTTACAACCCCATCTATAAATATATTAAACAACCACGGTGACATCACACATCCTTGTCTAAGGCCTACTTTTGCTGGGAAATAATCTCCCTCTTTCCTACATACTCTAACCTGAGCCTCACTATCCTCATACAAACTCTTCACTGCTTTCAGTAACCTACCTTCTGTACCATACACCTGCAACATCTGCCACATTGCCCCCCTATCCACCCTCTCATACGCCTTTTCCAAATCCATAAATGCCACAAAAACCTCTTTAGCCTTATCTAAATACTGTTCACTTATAAAGTTTTTCTTCTTCTCTTTTTTAGTAAATGTCTACAGGAGAAGGGGTTACTGGCCCATCGCTCCCGGCATTTTAGTCGCCTCATACGACACGCATGGCTTACGGAGGAAAGATTCTTTTCCACTTCCCCATGGACAATAGAAGAAATAAAGAAGAACAAGAGCTATTTAGAAAAAAGGAGAAAAACCTAGATGTATGTATATATATATGCATGTGCGTGTCTGTGAAGTGTGACCAAAGTGTAAGTAGGAGTAGCAAGATATCCCTGTTATCTAGCGTGTTTATGAGACAGAAAAAGACACCAGGAATCCTACCATCATGCAAAACAGTTACAGGTTTCTGTTTCACAGTCATCTGGCAGGACGGTAGTACTTCCCTGGGTGGTTGCTGTCTACCAACCTACTACCTACGATATATATATATATATATATATATATATATATATCTATATCATATATATCTATATATATATATCTATATATCTATATATATCTATATCTATATATATCTATATATATATATATATATTAAATATATTTTAGATTTGTTTACAATAATTTATAAATCTTTTAAAGTTGCTAGAAATACTTTTTACAATCCAAAAAGGGACAACCAGCCTTATTCAACTAAAAATATGTTGGTTCTCCCTTACCATGAAAACTTGGTTGATATACCTTCTCTTCTTAAGACTTTTAATATTAAAGTTGTATTCAAAAATCTTGATACAGTAAAAAAAACTTTTGATAAAGAATTCCCCCCAAAATGCTGATGGATGTGTCTATAAGATTCCTTGTAAAATTTGCGATAAAGTTTATTACGGTCAAACTGGTAAAAATCTCGAACTAAGATTAAAACAACATAAATATAGCATTAGAACTGGACAAGATTCCAATGCTCTATTTATTCATGTAAGAGATTTTATCCATCCAATTGATTTTCAAAAAGTTGAGAAAGTAAAATTGGATATCATATTGGGGAGGAGGAGTATGGAAGAAGTGAATGTTTTCAGATACTTGGGAGTTGACGTGTCGGCGGATGGATTTATGAAGGATGAGGTTAATCATAGAATTGATGAGGGAAAAAAGGTGAGTGGTGCGTTGAGGTATATGTGGAGACAAAAAACATTATCTATGGAGGCAAAGAAGGGAATGTATGAAAGTATAGTAGTACCAACACTCTTATATGGGTGTGAAGCTTGGGTTGTGAATGCAGCAGCGAGGAGGCGGTTGGAGGCAGTGGAGATGTCCTGTCTAAGGGCAATGTGTGGTGTAAATATTATGCAGAAAATTCGGAGTGTGGAAATTAGGAGAAGGTGTGGAGTTAATAAAAGTATTAGTCAGAGGGCTGAAGAGGGGTTGTTGAGGTGGTTTGGTCATTTAGAGAGAATGGATCAAAGTAGAATGACATGGAGAGCATTTAAATCTGTAGGGGAAGGAAGGCGGGGTAGGGGTCGTCCTCGAAAAGGTTGGAAGGAAGGGGTAAGGGAGGTTTTGTGGGCGAGGGGCTTGGACTTCCAGCAGGCGTGCGTGAGCGTGTTCGATAGGAGTGAATGGAGACGAATGGTATTTGGGACCTGACGATCTGTTGGAGTGTGAGCAGGGTAATATTTAGTGAAGGGATTCAGGGAAACCGGTTATTTTTATATTGCCGGACTTGAGTCCTGGAAATGGGAAGTACAATGCCTGCACTCTAAAAGACGGGTTTCGTGTTATTAGCAGTTTGGAGGGATATGTTGTGTATCTTTATACGTATATGCTTCTAAACTGTTGTGTTCTGAGCACCTCTGCAAAGACAGTGACTATATGTGAGGTGAAAGACTTGAATGATGATGAAAGTATTTTCTTTTTGGGGATTTTCTTTCTTTTTGGGTCACCCTGCCTCGGTGGGAGACGGCCGACTTGTTAAAAAAATATATATACATGTATATATATATATATATATATATATATATATATATATATATATATATATATATATATATATATATATATGTCGTGCCGAATATGTAAAACTGGTCAATTAGCAAGAACTCATTTAAAAGTAAGTCCTTTCTAAAATTTTCTCTTATATGTTTAAAGATATATTTTTTTCATTAATGTTAATGTAAATAATTTTAATTTTGCACCAAAAGAATCTTAGAAAACTTACCTAACCTTGTTATAACAAGAACAATTTATTTTAGCCTAACCCAACTAAATATATTTTGGATACGTTTACAATAATTTAATACTAAACAAACACAATGAAATATATTTTTTTCGTTAGGTCAGGAATGATTCTGGCGAAATTATTGCATACACAAATTTTCACTTGTACTATATGGCAAGATGAGCGTTGCTATTTAAGCCAAGATCGCAAGTTCTGCCTATTCGGCACGACATATATATATATATATATATATATATATATATATATATATATATATATATATATATATATATATATATATATATATATATATATATATCAGAGTTGTACACCATGGTACTTGTACTAGTGAGTTGTACACCATGGTACTTGTACTAGTGAGTTGTACACCATGGTACTTGCACTAGTGAGTTGTACACCATGGTACTTGTACTAGTGAGTTGTACACCATGGTACTTGTACTAGTGAGTTGTACACCATGGTACTTGTACTAGTGAGTTGTACACCATGGTACTTGTACTAGTGAGTTGTACACCATGGTACTTGTACTAGTGAGTTGTACACCATGGTACTTGTACTAGTGAGACTAGTGAGTTGTGCACCATGATACTTGTACTAGTGAGTTGTACACCATGGTACTTGTACTAGTGAGTTGTACACCATGGTACTTGTACTAGTGAGTTGTACACCATGGTACTTGTGCTAGTGAGTTGTACACCATGGTACTTGTACTAGTGAGTTGTACACCATGGTACTTGTACTAGTGAGTTGTACACCATGGTACTTGTACTAGTGAGTTGTACACCATGGTACTTGTACTAGTGAGTTGTACACCATGGTACTTGTACTAGTGAGTTGTACACCATGGTACTTGTACTAGTGAGTTGTACACCATGGTACTTGTACTAGTGAGTTGTACACCATGGTACTTGTGCTAGTGAGTTGTACACCATGGTACTTGTGCTAGTGAGTTGTACACCATGGTACTTGTACTAGTGAGTTGTACACCATGGTACTTGTACTAGTGAGTTGTACACCATGGTACTTGTGCTAGTGAGTTGTACACCATGGTACTTGTGCTAGTGAGTTGTACACCATGGTACTTGTACTAGTGAGTTGTACACCATGGTACTTGTACTAGTGAGTTGTACACCATGGTACTTGTACTAGTGAGTTGTACACCATGGTACTTGTACTAGTGAGTTGTACACCATGGTACTTGTACTAGTGAGTTGTACACCATGGTACTTGTACTAGTGAGTTGTACACCATGGTACTTGTACTAGTGAGTTGTACACCATGGTACTTGTACTAGTGAGTTGTACACCATGGTACTTGTACTAGTGAGTTGTACACCATGGTACTTGTACTAGTGAGTTGTACACCATGGTACTTGTACTAGTGAGTTGTACACCATGGTACTTGTACTAGTGAGTTGTACACCATGGTACTTGTACTACTGAGTTGTACACCATGGCACTTGTACTAGTGAGTTGTACACCATGGTACTTGTACTAGTGAGTTGTACACCATGGTACTTGTGCTAGTGAGTTGTACACCATGGTACTTGTAGTACTGAGTTGTACACCATGGCACTTGTACTAGTGAGTTGTACACCATAGTGCTAGTGAGTTGTACACCATGGTACTTGTGCTAGTGAGTTGTACACCATAGTACTTGTACTAGTGAGTTGTACATCATGGTACTTGTGCAAGTAAGTTGTACATCACGGTACTTGTAGTGAGTTGTACACCATGGTACTTGTGCTAGTGAGTTGTACATCATAGCACTTGTGCTAGTGAGTTGTACACCATGGTACTTGTGCTAGTGAGTTGTACATCATAGCACTTGTGCTAGTGAGTTGTACACCATGGTACTTGTAGTGAGTTGTACACCATGGTACTTGTAGTGAGTTGTACACCATGGTACTTGTGCTAGTGAGTTGTACACCATGGTACTTGTACTAGTGAGTTGTACACCATGGTACTTGTGCTAGTGAGTTGTACACCATGGTACTTGTGCTAGTGAGTTGTACACCATGGTACTTGTACTAGTGAGTTGTACACCATGGTACTTGTACTAGTGAGTTGTACACCATGGTACTTGTACTAGTGAGTTGTACACCATGGTACTTGTACTAGTGAGTTGTACACCATGGTACTTGTACTAGTGAGTTGTACACCATGGTACTTGTACTAGTGAGTTGTACACCATGGTACTTGTACTAGTGAGTTGTACACCATGGTACTTGTACTAGTGAGTTGTACACCATGGTACTTGTACTAGTGAGTTGTACACCATGGTACTTGTGCTAGTGAGTTGTACACCATGGTACTTGTGCTAGTGAGTTGTACACCATGGTACTTGTGCTAGTGAGTTGTACACCATGGTACTTGTGCTAGTGAGTTGTACACCATGGTACTTGTGCTAGTGAGTTGTACACCATGGTACTTGTGCTAGTGAGTTGTACACCATGGTACTTGTGCTAGTGAGTTGTACACCATGGTACTTGTGCTAGTGAGTTGTACACCATGGTACTTGTGCTAGTGAGTTGTACACCATGGTACTTGTACTAGTGAGTTGTACACCATGGTACTTGTACTAGTGAGTTGTACACCATGGTACTTGTACTAGTGAGTTGTACACCATGGTACTTGTACTAGTGAGTTGTACACCATGGTACTTGTACTAGTGAGTTGTAGACCATGGTACTTGTACTAGTGAGTTGTACACCATGGTACTTGTAATAGTAAGCTGTACACCATGGTACTTGTACTAATGAGTTGTACACCATGGTACTTGTACTAGTGAGTTGTACACCATGGTACTTGTACTAGTGAGTTGTACACCATGGTACTTGTACTAGTGAGTTGTACACCATGTTACTTGTACTAGTGAGTTGTACACCATGGTAATTGTACTAGTGAGTTGTACACCATGGTACTTGTACTAGTGAGTTGTACACCATGGTACTTGTGCTAGTGAGTTGTACACCACGGTACTTGTACTAGTGAGTTGTACACCATGGTACTTGTACTAGTGAGTTGTACACCATGGTACTTGTGCTAGTGTGTTGTACACCATGGTACTTGTGCTAGTGAGTTGTACACCATGGTACTTGTGCTAGTGAGTTGTACACCATGGTACTTGTACTAGTGAGTTGTACACCATGGTACTTGTGCTAGTGAGTTGTACACCATGGTACTTGTGCTAGTGAGTTGTACACCATGGTACTTGTGCTAGTGAGTTGTACACCATGGTACTTGTGCTAGTGAGTTGTACACCATGGTACTTGTACTAGTGAGTTGTACACCATGGTACTTGTGCTAGTGAGTTGTACACCATGGTACTTGTGCTAGTGTGTTGTACACCATGGTATTTGTACTAGTGAGTTGTACACCATGGTACTTGTGCTAGTGTGTTGTACACCATGGTACTTGTGCTAGTGAGTTGTACACCATGGTACTTGTGCTAGTGAGTTGTACACCATGGTACATGTGGTAGTGAGTTGTACACCATGGTACTTGTACTAGTGAGTTGTACACCATGGTACTTGTACTAGTGAGTTGTACACCATGGTACTTGTGCTAGTGAGTTGTACACCATGGTACTTGTGCTAGTGAGTTGTACACCATGGTACTTGTACTAGTGAGTTGTACACCATGGTACTTGTGCTAGTGAGTTGTACACCATGGTACTTGTACTAGTGAGTTGTACACCATGGTACTTGTGCTAGTGAGTTGTACACCATGGTACTTGTACTAGTGAGTTGTACACCATGGTACTTGTACTAGTGAGTTGTACACCATGGTACTTGTACTAGTGAGTTGTACACCATGGTACTTGTGCTAGTGAGTTGTACACCATGGTACTTGTACTAGTGAGTTGTACACCATGGTACTTGTACTAGTGAGTTGTACACCATGGTACTTGTACTAGTGAGTTGTACACCATGGTACTTGTACTAGTGAGTTGTACACCATGGTACTTGTACTAGTGAGTTGTACACCATGGTACTTGTACTAGTGAGTTGTACACCATGGTACTTGTACTAGTGAGTTGTACACCATGGTACTTGTACTAGTGAGTTGTACACCATGGTACTTGTACTAGTGAGTTGTACACCATGGTACTTGTACTAGTGAGTTGTAGTACTTGTACTAGTGAGTTGTACACCATGGTACTTGTACTAGTGAGTTGTACACCATGGTACTTGTGCTAGTGAGTTGTACACCATGGTACTTGTGCTAGTGAGTTGTACACCATGGTACTTGTACTAGTGAGTTGTACACCATGGTACTTGTGCTAGTGAGTTGTACACCATGGTACTTGTGCTAGTGAGTTGTACACCATGGTACTTGTACTAGTGAGTTGTACACCATGGTACTTGTGCTAGTGAGTTGTACACCATGGTACTTGTACTAGTGAGTTGTACACCATGGTACTTGTACTAGTGAGTTGTACACCATGGTACTTGTACTAGTGAGTTGTACACCATGGTACTTGTGCTAGTGAGTTGTACACCATGGTACTTGTACTAGTGAGTTGTACACCATGGTACTTGTACTAGTGAGTTGTACACCATGGCACTTGTACACCATACTTGTGAGTGAGTTGTACACCATGGTACTTGTACTAGTGAGTGCTAGTGTTGTACACCATGGTACTTGTACTAGTGAGTTGTACACCATGGTACTTGTGAGTGAGTTGTACACCATGGTACTTGTACTAGTGAGTTGTACACCATGGTACTTGTACTAGTGAGTTGTACACCATGGTACTTGTACTAGTGAGTTGTACACCATGGTACTTGTACTAGTGAGTTGTACACCATGGTACTTGTGAGTGAGTTGTACACCATGGTACTTGTACTAGTGAGTTGTACACCATGGTACTTGTAGTGAGTTGTACACTGGTACTTGTGAGTTGTACACCATGGTACTTGTGCTAGTGAGTTGTACACCATGGTACTTGTAGTGAGTTGTACTGGTACTTGTGCTAGTGAGTTGTACACCATGGTACTTGTACTAGTGAGTTGTACACCATGGTACTTGTGTAGTGAGTTGTACACCATGGTACTTGTGAGTGAGTGTACACCATGGTACTTGTACTAGTGAGTTGTACACCATGGTACTTGTGCTAGTGAGTTGTACACCATGGTACTTGTGCTAGTGAGTTGTACACCATGGTACTTGTACTAGTGAGTTGTACACCATGGTACTTGTACTAGTGAGTTGTACACCATGGTACTTGTGCTAGTGAGTTGTACACCATGGTACTTGTACTAGTGAGTTGTACACCATGGTACTTGTACTAGTGAGTTGTACACCATGGTACTTGTACTAGTGAGTTGTACACCATGGTACTTGTACTAGTGAGTTGTACACCATGGTACTTGTACTAGTGAGTTGTACACCATGGTACTTGTGCTAGTGAGTTGTACACCATGGTACTTGTGCTAGTGAGTTGTACACCATGGTACTTGTGCTAGTGAGTTGTACACCATGGTACTTGTGCTAGTGAGTTGTACAAGATGGTACTTGTGTTAGTGAGTTGTATACCATGGTACATGTGCTAGTGAGTTGTACACCATAGTACTTGTGTTAGTTTTACACCATGGTACTTGTGCTAGTGAGTTGTACACCATGGTACTTGTGCTAGTGAGTTGTACACCATGGTACTAGTGCTAATGAGTTATACGCCATGGTACTTGTACTAGTGAGTTGTACACCATGGTACTTGTACTAGTGAGTTGTACACCATGGTACTTGTACTAGTGAGTTGTACACCATGGTACTTGTACTAGTGAGTTGTACACCATGGTACTTGTACTAGTGAGTTGTACACCATGGTACTTGTACTAGTGAGTTGTACACCATGGTACTTGTACTAGTGAGTTGTACACCATGGTACTTGTACTAGTGAGTTGTACACCATGGTACTTGTACTAGTGAGTTGTACACCATGGTACTTGTACTAGTGAGTTGTACACCATGGTACTTGTACTAGTGAGTTGTACACCATGGTACTTGTACTAGTGAGTTGTACACCATGGTACTTGTACTAGTGAGTTGTACACCATGGTACTTGTACTAGTGAGTTGTACACCATGGTACTTGTACTAGTGAGTTGTACACCATGGTACTTGTACTAGTGAGTTGTACACCATGGTACTTGTACTAGTGAGTTGTACACCATGGTACTTGTACTAGTGAGTTGTACACCATGGTACTTGTACTAGTGAGTTGTACACCATGGTACTTGTACTAGTGAGTTGTACACCATGGTACTTGTACTAGTGAGTTGTACACCATGGTACTTGTACTAGTGAGTTGTACACCATGGTACTTGTACTAGTGAGTTGTACACCATGGTACTTGTACTAGTGAGTTGTACACCATGGTACTTGTACTAGTGAGTTGTACACCATGGTACTTGTACTAGTGAGTTGTACACCATGGTACTTGTACTAGTGAGTTGTACACCATGGTACTTGTACTAGTGAGTTGTACACCATGGTACTTGTACTAGTGAGTTGTACACCATGGTACTTGTACTAGTGAGTTGTACACCATGGTACTTGTACTAGTGAGTTGTACACCATGGTACTTGTACTAGTGAGTTGTACACCATGGTACTTGTACTAGTGAGTTGTACACCATGGTACTTGTACTAGTGAGTTGTACACCATGGTACTTGTACTAGTGAGTTGTACACCATGGTACTTGTACTAGTGAGTTGTACACCATGGTACTTGTACTAGTGAGTTGTACACCATGGTACTTGTACTAGTGAGTTGTACACCATGGTACTTGTACTAGTGAGTTGTACACCATGGTACTTGTACTAGTGAGTTGTACACCATGGTACTTGTACTAGTGAGTTGTACACCATGGTACTTGTACTAGTGAGTTGTACACCATGGTACTTGTACTAGTGAGTTGTACACCATGGTACTTGTACTAGTGAGTTGTACACCATGGTACTTGTACTAGTGAGTTGTACACCATGGTACTT
Source organism: Cherax quadricarinatus (assembly GCF_038502225.1). Classification (NCBI taxonomy): domain Eukaryota; kingdom Metazoa; phylum Arthropoda; class Malacostraca; order Decapoda; family Parastacidae; genus Cherax; species Cherax quadricarinatus. Next base: position 62,896 of record NW_027196635.1, on the reverse strand, counting down.
GTACTAGTGAGTTGTACACCATGGTACTTGTACTAGTGAGTTGTACACCATGGTACTTGTACTAGTGAGTTGTACACCATGGTACTTGTACTAGTGAGTTGTACACCATGGTACTTGTACTAGTGAGTTGTACACCATGGTACTTGTACTAGTGAGTTGTACACCATGGTACTTGTACTAGTGAGTTGTACACCATGGTACTTGTACTAGTGAGTTGTACACCATGGTACTTGTACTAGTGAGTTGTACACCATGGTACTTGTACTAGTGAGTTGTACACCATGATACTTGTACTAGTGAGTTGTACACCATGGTACTTGTACTAGTGAGTTGTACACCATGGTACTTGTACTAGTGAGTTGTACACCATGGTACTTGTACTAGTGAGTTGTACACCATGGTACTTGTACTAGTGAGTTGTACACCATGGTACTTGTACTAGTGAGTTGTACACCATGGTACTTGTACTAGTGAGTTGTACACCATGGTACTTGTACTAGTGAGTTGTACACCATGGTACTTGTACTAGTGAGTTGTACACCATGGTACTTGTTGTACTGGTACTTGTACTAGTGAGTTGTACACCATGGTACTTGTACTAGTGAGTTGTACACCATGGTACTTGTACTAGTGAGTTGTACACCATGGTACTTGTACTAGTGAGTTGTACACCAAGGTACTTGTACTAGTGAGACACCATGGTACTTGTACTAGTGAGTTGTACACCATGGTACTTGTACTAGTGAGTTGTACACCATGGTACTTGTACTAGTGAGTTGTACACCATGGTACTTGTACTAGTGAGTTGTACACCATGGTACTTGTACTAGTGAGTTGTACACCATGGTACTTGTACTAGTGAGTTGTACACCATGGTACACTAGTGAGTTGTACACCATGGTACTTGTACTAGTGAGTTGTACACCATGGTACTTGTACTAGTGAGTTGTACACCATGGTACTTGTACTAGTGAGTTGTACACCATGGTACTTGTACTAGTGAGTTGTACACCATGGTACTTGTACTAGTGAGTTGTACGTCGTGGTACTTGTACTAGTGAGTTGTACACCATGGTACTTGTACTAGTGAGTTGTACACCATGGTACTTGTACTAGTGAGTTGTACACCATGGTACTTGTACTAGTGAGTTGTACACCATGGTACTTGTACTAGTGAGTTGTACACCATGGTACTTGTACTAGTGAGTTGTACACCATGGTACTTGTACTAGTGAGTTGTACACCATGGTACTTGTACTAGTGAGTTGTACACCATGGTACTTGTACTAGTGAGTTGTACACCATGGTACTTGTACTAGTGAGTTGTACACCATGGTACTTGTACTAGTGAGTTGTACACCATGGTACTTGTACTAGTGAGTTGTACACCATGGTACTTGTACTAGTGAGTTGTACACCATGGTACTTGTGCTAGTGAGTTGTACACCATGGTACTTGTGCTAGTGAGTTGTACACCATGGTACTTGTGCTAGTGAGTTGTACACCATGGTACTTGTGCTAGTGAGTTGTACACCATGGTACTTGTGCTAGTGAGTTGTACACCATGGTACTTGTGCTAGTGAGTTGTACACCATGGTACTTGTGCTAGTGAGTTGTACACCATGGTACTTGTGCTAGTGAGTTGTACACCATGGTACTTGTGCTAGTGAGTTGTACACCATGGTACTTGTGCTAGTGAGTTGTACACCATGGTACTTGTGCTAGTGAGTTGTACACCATGGTACTTGTGCTAGTGAGTTGTACACCATGGTACTTGTGCTAGTGAGTTGTACACCATGGTACTTGTGCTAGTGAGTTGTACACCATGGTACTTGTGCTAGTGAGTTGTACACCATGGTACTTGTTCTAGTGAGTTGTACACCATGGTACTTGTGCTAGTGAGTTGTACACCATGGTACTTGTGCTAGTGAGTTGTACACCATGGTACTTGTGCTAGTGAGTTGTACACCATGGTACTTGTGCTAGTGAGTTGTACACCATGGTACTTGTGCTAGTGAGTTGTACACCATGGTACTTGTGCTAGTGAGTTGTACACCATGGTACTTGTGCTAGTGAGTTGTACACCATGGTACTTGTGCTAGTGAGTTGTACACCATGGTACTTGTGCTAGTGAGTTGTACACCATGGTACTTGTGCTAGTGAGTTGTACACCATGGTACTTGTGCTAGTGAGTTGTACACCATGGTACTTGTGCTAGTGAGTTGTACACCATGGTACTTGTGCTAGTGAGTTGTACACCATGGTACTTGTGCTAGTGAGTTGTACACCATGTACACCATGGTACTTGTGCTAGTGAGTTGTACACCATGGTACTTGTGCTAGTGAGTTGTACACCATGGTACTTGTGCTAGTGAGTTGTACACCATGGTACTTGTGCTAGTGAGTTGTACACCATGGTACCTGTGCTAGTGAGTTGTACACCATGTACACCATGGTACTTGTGCTAGTGAGTTGTACACCATGGTACTTGTGCTAGTGAGTTGTACACCATGGTACTTGTGCTAGTGAGTTGTACACCATGGTACTTGTACTAGTGAGTTGTACACCATGGTACTTGTACTAGTGAGTTGTACACCATGGTACTTGTGCTAGTGAGTTGTACACCATGGTACTTGTACTAGTGAGTTGTACACCATGGTACTTGTGCTAGTGAGTTGTACACCATGGTACTTGTGCTAGTGAGTTGTACACCATGGTACTTGTGCTAGTGAGTTGTACACCATGGTACTTGTGTGAGTCTGAGGTGTTGTGAGTGATGCAACTTTTATATGATCCATCTCAGTTTTACCAAATCCATTAACTAATGAACAGAAGTGAAATTTATTTAACTTTCAGTTGTTTGTCTACAACAAGCACAGCTTTGTAAGCAGAGACAAGTAGGTCTTAGGTGTTTGTCTACAACAAGCACAGCTTTGTAAGCAGACACAAGCAGGTCTTAGGTGTTTGTCTACAACAAGCACAGCTTTGTAAGCAGACACAAGCAGGTCTCAGGTGTTTGTCTACAACAAGCACAGCAGTGTAAGCAGAGACAAGCAGGTCTTAGGTGTTTGTCTACAACAAGCACAGCAGTGTAAGCAGAGACAAGCAGGTCTCAGGTGTTTGTCTACAACAAGCACAGCAGTGTAAGCAGAGACAAGCAGGTCTCAGGTGTTTGTCTACAACAAGCACAGCAGTGTAAGCAGAGACAAGCAGGTCTCAGGTGTTTGTCTACAACAAGCACAGCAGTGTAAGCAGAGACAAGCAGGTCTCAGGTGTTTGTCTACAACAAGCACAGCAGTGTAAGCAGAGACAAGCAGGTCTCAGGTGTTTGTCTACAACAAGCACAGCAGTGTAAGCAGAAACAGCAGTGTAAGCAGAGACAAGCAGGTCTTAGGTGTTTGTCTACAACAAGCACACAGCAGTGTAAGCAGACACAGCAGTGTAAGCAGACACAGCAGTGTAAGCAGACACAGCAGTGTAAGCAGACACAGCAGTGTAAGCAGACACAGCAGCAGTGTAAGCAGACACAGCAGTGTAAGCAGACACAGCAGTGTAAGCAGACACAGCAGTGTAAGCAGACACCGCAGTGTAAGCAGTGTAAGCAGACACAGCAGTGTAAGCAGACACAGCAGTGTAAGCAGACACAGCAGTGTAAGCAGACACAGCAGTGTAAGCAGACACAGCAGTGTAAGCAGACACAGCAGTGTAAGCAGACACAGCAGTGTAAGCAGACACAGCAGTGTAAGCAGACACAGCAGTGTAAGCAGACACAGCAGTGTAAGCAGACACAGCAGTGTAAGCAGACACAGCAGTGTAAGCAGACACAGCAGTGTAAGCAGACACAGCAGTGTAAGCAGACACAGCAGTGTAAGCAGACACAGCAGTGTAAGCAGACACAGCAGTGTAAGCAGACACAGCAGTGTAAGCAGACACAGCAGTGTAAGCAGACACAGCAGTGTAAGCAGACACAGCAGTGTAAGCAGACACAGCAGTGTAAGCAGACACAGCAGTGTAAGCAGACACAGCAGTGTAAGCAGACACAGCAGTGTAAGCAGACACAGCAGTGTAAGCAGACACAGCAGTGTAAGCAGACACAGCAGTGTAAGCAGACACAGCAGTGTAAGCAGACACAAGCAGTGTAAGCAGACACAGCAGTGTAAGCAGACACAGCAGTGTAAGCAGACACAGCAGTGTAAGCAGACACAGCAGTGTAAGCAGACACAGCAGTGTAAGCAGACACAGCAGTGTAAGCAGACACAGCAGTGTAAGCAGACACAGCAGTGTAAGCAGACACAGCAGTGTAAGCAGACACAGCAGTGTAAGCAGACACAAGCAGTGTAAGCAGACACAGCAGTGTAAGCAGACACAGCAGTGTAACCAGACACAGCAGTGTAACCCTGACACAGCAGTGTAAGCAGACACAGCAGTGTAACCAGACACAGCAGTGTAAGCAGACACAGCAGTGTAAGCAGACACAGCAGTGTAAGCAGACACAGCAGTGTAAGCAGACACAGCAGTGTAAGCAGACACAGCAGTGTAAGCAGACACAGCAGTGTAAGCAGACACAGCAGTGTAAGCAGACACAAGCAGTGTAAGCAGACACAGCAGTGTAAGCAGACACAGCAGTGTAAGCAGACACAGCAGTGTAAGCAGACACAGCAGTGTAAGCAGACACAGCAGTGTAAGCAGACACAGCAGTGTAAGCAGACACAGCAGTGTAAGCAGACACAGCAGTGTAAGCAGACACAGCAGTGTAAGCAGACACAAGCAGTGTAAGCAGACACAGCAGTGTAAGCAGACACAGTGTAAGCAGTGTAAAGCAGACACAGCAGTGTTAGCAGACACAGCAGTGTAAGCAGACACAGCAGTGTAAGCAGACACAGCAGTGTAAGCAGACACAGCAGTGTAAGCAGACACAGCAGTGTAAGCAGACACAGTGTAAGCAGACACAGCAGTGTAAGCAGACACAGCAGTGTAAGCAGACACAGTGTAAGCAGACACAACAGTGTAAGCAGACACAGCAGTGTAAGCAGACACAACAGCAGTGTAAGCAGACACAGCAGTGTAAGCAGACACAACAGTGTAAGCAGACACAGCAGTGTAAGCAGACACAGTGTAAGCAGACACAGCAGTGTAAGCAGACACAGTGTAAGCAGACAGTGTAAGCAGACACAGCAGTGTAAGCAGACACAGCAGTGTAAGCAGACACAGCAGTGTAAGCAGACACAGCAGTGTAAGCAGACACAGCAGTGTAAGCAGACACAGTGTAAGCAGACACAGTGTAAGCAGACACAGCAGTGTAAGCAGACAGCAGTGTAAGCAGACACAGCAGTGTAAGCAGACACAACAGTGTAAGTAGACACAGCAGTGTAAGCAGACACAGCAGTGTAAGCAGACACAGCAGTGTAAGCAGACACAGCAGTGTAAGCAGACACAGCAGTGTAAGCAGACACAGCAGTGTAAGCAGACACAGCAGTGTAAGCAGACACAGCAGTGTAAGCAGACACAGCAGTGTAAGCAGACACAGCAGTGTAAGCAGACACAACAGTGTAAGCAGACACAGCAGTGTAAGCAGACACAGCAGTGTAAGCAGACACAGCAGTGTAAGCAGACACAGCAGTGTAAGCAGACACAGCAGTGTAAGCAGACACAGCAGTGTAAGCAGACACAGCAGTGTAAGCAGACACAGCAGTGTAAGCAGACACAGCAGTGTAAGCAGACACAGCAGTGTAAGCAGACACAGCAGTGTAAGCAGACACAGCAGTGTAAGCAGACACAGCAGTGTAAGCAGACACAGTGTAAGCAGACACAGCAGTGTAAGCAGACACAGCAGACACAGCAGTGTTAGCAGACACAGCAGTGTAAGCAGACACAGCAGTGTAAGCAGACACAGTGTAAGCAGACACAGCAGTGTAAGCAGACACAGCAGTGTAACCAGACACAGCAGTGTAAACAGACACAGCAGTGTAAGCAGACACAGCAGTGTAACCAGACACAGCAGTGTAAGCAGACACAGCAGTGTGAACAGACACAGCAGTGTAAGCAGACACAACAGTGTAAGCAGACACAGCAGTATAAGCAGACAAAGCAGTGTAAGCAGACACAAGCAGTGTAAGCAGACACAGCAGTGTAAGCAGACACAGCAGTGTAAGCAGACACAGCAGTGTAAGCAGACACAAGCAGTGTAAGCAGACACAGCAGTGTAAGCAGACACAGCAGTGTAAGCAGACACAGCAGTGTAAGCAGACACAGCAGTGTAAGCAGACACAATCAGTGTAAACAGACACAGCAGTGTAAGCAGACACAGCAGTGTAAGCAGACACGGCAGTGTAAGCAGACACAAGCAGTGTAAGCAGACACAGCAGTGTAAGCAGACACAGCAGTGTAAGCAGACACAGTGTAAGCAGACCCAGCAGTGTAAGCAGACACAGCAGTGTAAGCAGACACAGCAGTGTAAGCAGACACACGCAGTGTAAGCAGACACAGCAGTGTAAGCAGACACAGCAGTGTAAGCAGACACAGCAGTGTAAGCAGACACAGCAGTGTAAGCAGACACAGCAGTGTAAGCAGACACAGCAGTGTAAGCAGACACAGCAGTGTAACCAGACACAGCAGTGTAAACAGACACAGCAGTGTAAGCAGACACAGCAGTGTAAGCAGACACAGCAGTGTAAGCAGACACAGCAGTGTAAGCAGACACAGCAGTGTAAGCAGACACAGCAGTGTAAGCAGACACAGCAGTGTAAGCAGACACAGCAGTGTAAGCAGACACAGCAGTGTAAGCAGACACAGCAGTGTAAGCAGACACAGCAGTGTAAGCAGACACAGCAGTGTAAGCAGACACAGCAGTGTAAGCAGACACAGCAGTGTAAGCAGACACAGCAGTGTAAGCAGACACAGCAGTGTAAGCAGACACAGCAGTGTAAGCAGACACAGCAGTGTAAGCAGACACAGCAGTGTAAGCAGACACAGCAGTGTAAGCAGACACAGCAGTGTAAGCAGACACAGCAGTGTAAGCAGACACAGCAGTGTAAGCAGACACAGCAGTGTAAGCAGACACAGCAGTGTAAGCAGACACAGCAGTGTAAGCAGACACAGCAGTGTAAGCAGACACAGCAGTGTAAGCAGACACAGCAGTGTAAGCAGACACAGCAGTGTAAGCAGACACAGCAGTGTAAGCAAGACACAGCAGTGTAAGCAGACACAGCAGTGTAAGCAGACACAAGTGTAAGCAGCAGTGTAAGCAGACACAGCAGTGTAAGCAGACACAGCAGTGTAAGCAGACACAGCAGTGTAAGCAGACACAGCAGTGTAAGCAGACACAGCAGTGTAAGCAGACACAGCAGTGTAAGCAGACACAGCAGTGTAAGCAGACACAGCAGTGTAAGCAGACACAGCAGTGTAAGCAGACACAGCAGTGTAAGCAGACACAGCAGTGTAAGCAGACACAGCAGTGTAAGCAGACACAGCAGTGTAAGCAGACACAGCAGTGTAAGCAGACACAGCAGTGTAAGCAGACACAGCAGTGTAAGCAGACACAGCAGTGTAAGCAGACACAAGCAGTGTAAGCAGACACAGCAGTGTAAGCAGACACAGCAGTGTAAGCAGACACAGCAGTGTAAGCAGACACAGCAGTGTAAGCAGACACAGCAGTGTAAGCAGACACAGCAGTGTAAGCAGACACAGCAGTGTAAGCAGACACAGCAGTGTAAGCAGACACAGCAGTGTAAGCAGACACAAGCAGTGTAAGCAGACACAGCAGTGTAAGCAGACACAGCAGTGTAAGCAGACACAGCAGTGTAAGCAGACACAGCAGTGTAAGCAGACACAGCAGTGTAAGCAGACACAGCAGTGTAACCAGACACAGCAGTGTAAGCAGACACAGCAGTGTAAGCAGACACAGCAGTGTAAGCAGACACAGCAGTGTAAGCAGACACAGCAGTGTAAGCAGACACAGCAGTGTAAGACACAAGCAGTGTAACAGACACAGCAGTGTAAGCAGACACAGCAGTGTAAGACACAGCAGTGTAAGCAGACACAGCAGTGTAAGCAGACACAGCAGTGTAAGCAGACACAGCAGTGTAAGCAGACACAAGCAGTGTAAGCAGACACAGCAGTGTAAGCAGACACAGCAGTGTAAGCAGACACAGCAGTGTAAGCAGACACAGCAGTGTAAGCAGACACAAGCAGTGTAAGCAGACACAGCAGTGTAAGCAGACACAGCAGTGTAAGCAGACACAGCAGTGTAAGCAGACACAGCAGTGTAAGCAGACACAGCAGTGTAAGCAGACACAGCAGTGTAAGCAGACACAGCAGTGTAAGCAGACACAGCAGTGTAAGCAGACACAGCAGTGTAAGCAGACACAACAGTGTAAGCAGACACAGCAGTATAAGCAGACAAAGCAGTGTAAGCAGACACAGCAGTGTAAGCAGACACAGCAGTATAAGCAGACAAAGCCGTGTAAGCAGACACAGCAGTGTAAGCAGCAGTGTAAGCACACAGCAGTGTAAGCAGACCCAGCAGTGTAAGCAGACACAGCAGTGTAAGCAGACACAGCAGTGTAAGCAGACACAGCAGTGTAAGCAGACACAGCAGTGTAAGCAGACACAGCAGTGTAAGCAGACACAAGCAGTGTAAGCAGACACAGCAGTGTAAGCAGACACAGCAGTGTAAGCAGACACAGCAGTGTAAGCAGACACAGCAGTGTAAGCAGACACAGCAGTGTAAGCAGACACAGCAGTGTAAGCAGACACAGCATTGTAATCAGACCACCGCAGTGTAAGCAGACACAGCAGTGTAAGCAGACACAGCAGTGTAAGCAGACACAGCAGTGTAAGCAGACAAAGCAGTGTAAGCAGACACAGCAGTGTAAGCAGACACAGCAGTATAAGCAGACAAAGCCGTGTAAGCAGACACAGCAGTGTAAGCAGACACAAGCATCTCTCACATATATGATGTTTTAAATGTTTTGATTTCGCTTTTCATTTTAAAATATATTCAGCTATTATTACACTTGGTATTTGTATTAATTTTGTTTCAAAATTATTTTTAATATCACTTTCATTACCTTAACAATGTAAACTGAATTTCCTTTTCTTTTTATATCATATACATTTCGCTTAAGTTTTAAAGAGGTTAATTAACATTTCGTAATTATCAGTATTCTATTCCTCCTGGAGCTACAGTAGTTATTTTGTTGTGACATCATATTTAGTGTTAAAGTGACAGTAGACAGTAGTTATTGTGCTGACAACTTCCTCCTGGAGCTGACAGTAGTTATTGTGCTGACAACTTCCTCCTGGAGCTGACAGTAGTTATTGTGCTGACAACTTCCTCCTGGAGCTGACAGTAGTTATTGCACTGACAACTTCCTCCTGGAGCTGACAGTAGTTATTGTGCTGACAACTTCCTCCTGGAGCTGACAGTAGTTATTGTGCTGACAACTTCCTCCTGGAGCTGACAGTAGTTATTGTGCTGACAACTTCCTCCTGGAGCTGATAGTAGTTATTGCACTGACAACTTCCTCCTGGAGCTGATAGTAGTTATTGCACTGACAACTTCCTCCTGGAGCTGACAGTAGTTATTGCACTGACAACTTCCTCCTGGAGCTGACAGTAGTTATTGCACTGACAACTTCCTCCTGGAGCTGACAGTAGTTATTGCACTGACAACTTCCTCCTGGAGCTGACAGTAGTTATTGCACTGACAACTTCCTCCTGGAGCTGACAGTAGTTATTGCACTGACAACTTCCTCCTGGAGCTGACAGTAGTTATTGCACTGACAACTTCCTCCTGGAGCTGACAGTAGTTATTGCACTGACAACTTCCTCCTGGAGCTGACAGTAGTTATTGCACTGACAACTTCCTCCTGGAGCTGACAGTAGTTATTGCACTGACAACTTCCTCCTGGAGCTGACAGTAGTTATTGCACTGACAACTTCCTCCTGGAGCTGACAGTAGTTATTGCACTGACAACTTCCTCCTGGAGCTGACAGTAGTTATTGCACTGACAACTTCCTCCTGGAGCTGACAGTAGTTATTGCACTGACAACTTCCTCCTGGAGCTGACAGTAGTTATTGCACTGACAACTTCCTCCTGGAGCTGACAGTAGTTATTGCACTGACAACTTCCTCCTGGAGCTGACAGTAGTTATTGCACTGACAACTTCCTCCTGGAGCTGACAGTAGTTATTGCACTGACAACTTCCTCCTGGAGCTGACAGTAGTTATTGCACTGACAACTTCCTCCTGGAGCTGACAGTAGTTATTGCACTGACAACTTCCTCCTGGAGCTGACAGTAGTTATTGCACTGACAACTTCCTCCTGGAGCTGACAGTAGTTATTGCACTGACAACTTCCTCCTGGAGCTGACAGTAGTTATTGCACTGACAACTTCCTCCTGGAGCTGACAGTAGTTATTGCACTGACAACTTCCTCCTGGAGCTGACAGTAGTTATTGCACTGACAACTTCCTCCTGGAGCTGACAGTAGTTATTGCACTGACAACTTCCTCCTGGAGCTGACAGTAGTTATTGCACTGACAGTAGTTATTGCACTGACAACTTCCTCCTGGAGCTGACAGTAGTTATTGCACTGACAACTTCCTCCTGGAGCTGACAGTAGTTATTGCACTGACAACTTCCTCCTGGAGCTGACAGTAGTTATTGCACTGACAACTTCCTCCTGGAGCTGACAGTAGTTATTGCACTGACAACTTCCTCCTGGAGCTGACAGTAGTTATTGCACTGACAACTTCCTCCTGGAGCTGACAGTAGTTATTGCACTGACAACTTCCTCCTGGAGCTGACAGTAGTTATTGCACTGACAACTTCCTCCTGGAGCTGACAGTAGTTATTGCACTGACAACTTCCTCCTGGAGCTGACAGTAGTTATTGCACTGACAACTTCCTCCTGGAGCTGACAGTAGTTATTGCACTGACAACTTCCTCCTGGAGCTGACAGTAGTTATTGCACTGACAACTTCCTCCTGGAGCTGACAGTAGTTATTGCACTGACAACTTCCTCCTGGAGCTGACAGTAGTTATTGCACTGACAACTTCCTCCTGGAGCTGACAGTAGTTATTGCACTGACAACTTCCTCCTGGAGCTGACAGTAGTTATTGCACTGACAACTTCCTCCTGGAGCTGACAGTAGTTATTGCACTGACAACTTCCTCCTGGAGCTGACAGTAGTTATTGCACTGACAACTTCCTCCTGGAGCTGACAGTAGTTATTGCACTGACAACTTCCTCCTGGAGCTGACAGTAGTTATTGCACTGACAACTTCCTCCTGGAGCTGACAGTAGTTATTGCACTGACAACTTCCTCCTGGAGCTGACAGTAGTTATTGCACTGACAACTTCCTCCTGGAGCTGACAGTAGTTATTGCACTGACAACTTCCTCCTGGAGCTGACAGTAGTTATTGCACTGACAACTTCCTCCTGGAGCTGACAGTAGTTATTGCACTGACAACTTCCTCCTGGAGCTGACAGTAGTTATTGCACTGACAACTTCCTCCTGGAGCTGACAGTAGTTATTGCACTGACAACTTCCTCCTGGAGCTGACAGTAGTTATTGCGCTGACAACTTCCTCCTGGAGCTGACAGTAGTTATTGCGCTGACAACTTCCTCCTGGAGCTGTAGCTGACAACTTCCTCCTGGAGCTACAGTAGTATTGCACTGACAACTTCCTCCTGGAGCTGACAGTAGTTATTGCACTGACAACTTCCTCCTGGAGCTGACAGTAGTTATTGCACTGACAACTTCCTCCTGGAGCTGACAGTAGTTACTGCACTGACAACTTCCTCCTCGATCTGACAGTAGTTATTGCACTGACAACTTCCTCCTGGAGCTGACAGTAGTTATTGCACTGACAACTTCCTCCTGGAGCTGACAGTAGTTATTGCACTGACAACTTCCTCCTGGAGCTGACAGTAGTTATTGCACTGACAGCTGACAGTTCCTCCTGGAGCTGACAGTAGTTATTGCACTGACAACTTCCTCCTGGAGCTGACAGTAGTTATTGCACTGACAACTTCCTCCTGGAGCTGACAGTAGTTATTGCACTGACAACTTCCTCCTGGAGCTGACAGTAGTTATTGCACTGACAACTTCCTCCTGGAGCTGACAGTAGTTATTGCACTGACAACTTCCTCCTGGAGCTGACAGTAGTTATTGCACTGACAACTTCCTCCTGGAGCTGACAGTAGTTATTGCACTGACAACTTCCTCCTGGAGCTGACAGTAGTTATTGCACTGACAACTTCCTCCTGGAGCTGACAGTAGTTATTGCACTGACAACTTCCTCCTGGAGCTGACAGTAGTTATTGCACTGACAACTTCCTCCTGGAGCTGACAGTAGTTATTGCACTGACAACTTCCTCCTGGAGCTGACAGTAGTTATTGCACTGACAACAGTAGTTATTGCACTGACAACTTCCTCCTGGAGCTGACAGTAGTTATTGCACTGACAACTTCCTCCTGGAGCTGACAGTAGTTATTGCACTGACAACTTCCTCCTGGAGCTGACAGTAGTTATTGCACTGACAACTTCCTCCTGGAGCTGACAGTAGTTATTGCACTGACAACTTCCTCCTGGAGCTGACAGTAGTTATTGCACTGACAACTTCCTCCTGGAGCTGACAGTAGTTATTGCACTGACAACTTCCTCCTGGAGCTGACAGTAGTTATTGCACTGACAACTTCCTCCTGGAGCTGACAGTAGTTATTGCACTGACAACTTCCTCCTGGAGCTGACAGTAGTTATTGCACTGACAACTTCCTCCTGGAGCTGACAGTAGTTATTGCACTGACAACTTCCTCCTGGAGCTGACAGTAGTTATTGCACTGACAACTTCCTCCTGGAGCTGACAGTAGTTATTGCACTGACAACTTCCTCCTGGAGCTGACAGTAGTTATTGCACTGACAACTTCCTCCTGGAGCTGACAGTAGTTATTGCACTGACAACTTCCTCCTGGAGCTGACAGTAGTTATTGCACTGACAACTTCCTCCTGGAGCTGACAGTAGTTATTGCACTGACAACTTCCTCCTGGAGCTGACAGTAGTTATTGCACTGACAACTTCCTCCTGGAGCTGACAGTAGTTATTGCACTGACAACTTCCTCCTGGAGCTGACAGTAGTTATTGCACTGACAACTTCCTCCTGGAGCTGACAGTAGTTATTGCACTGACAACTTCCTCCTGGAGCTGACAGTAGTTATTGCACTGACAACTTCCTCCTGGAGCTGACAGTAGTTATTGCACTGACAACTTCCTCCTGGAGCTGACAGTAGTTATTGCACTGACAACTTCCTCCTGGAGCTGACAGTAGTTATTGCACTGACAACTTCCTCCTGGAGCTGACAGTAGTTATTGCACTGACAACTTCCTCCTGGAGCTGACAGTAGTTATTGCACTGACAACTTCCTCCTGGAGCTGACAGTAGTTATTGCACTGACAACTTCCTCCTGGAGCTGACAGTAGTTATTGCACTGACAACTTCCTCCTGGAGCTGACAGTAGTTATTGCACTGACAACTTCCTCCTGGAGCTGACAGTAGTTATTGCACTGACAACTTCCTCCTGGAGCTGACAGTAGTTATTGCACTGACAACTTCCTCCTGGAGCTGACAGTAGTTATTGCACTGACAACTTCCTCCTGGAGCTGACAGTAGTTATTGCACTGACAACTTCCTCCTGGAGCTGACAGTAGTTATTGCACTGACAACTTCCTCCTGGAGCTGACAGTAGTTATTGCACTGACAACTTCCTCCTGACTGACTAGTCCTCCTGGAGCTGACAGTAGTTATTGCACTGACAACTTCCTCCTGGAGCTGACAGTAGTTATTGCACTGACAACTTCCTCCTGGAGCTGACAGTAGTTATTGCACTGACAACTTCCTCCTGGAGCTGACAGTAGTTATTGCACTGACAACTTCCTCCTGGAGCTGACAGTAGTTATTGCACTGACAACTTCCTCCTGGAGCTGACAGTAGTTATTGCACTGACAACTTCCTCCTGGAGCTGACAGTAGTTATTGCACTGACAACTTCCTCCTGGAGCTGACAGTAGTTATTGCACTGACAACTTCCTCCTGGAGCTGACAGTAGTTATTGCACTGACAACTTCCTCCTGGAGCTGACAGTAGTTATTGCACTGACAACTTCCTCCTGGAGCTGACAGTAGTTATTGCACTGACAACTTCCTCCTGGAGCTGACAGTAGTTATTGCACTGACAACTTCCTCCTGGAGCTGACAGTAGTTATTGCACTGACAACTTCCTCCTGGAGCTGACAGTAGTTATTGCACTGACAACTTCCTCCTGGAGCTGACAGTAGTTATTGCACTGACAACTTCCTCCTGGAGCTGACAGTAGTTATTGCACTGACAACTTCCTCCTGGAGCTGACAGTAGTTATTGCACTGACAACTTCCTCCTGGAGCTGACAGTAGTTATTTCAGTGACAACTTCCTCCTGGAGCTTAGTTATTGCACTGACAACTTCCTCCTGGAGCTGACAGTAGTTATTGCACTGACAACTTCCTCCTGGAGCTGACAGTAGTTATTGCACTGACAACTTCCTCCTGGAGCTGACAGTAGTTATTGCACTGACAACTTCCTCCTGGAGCTGACAGTAGTTATTGCACTGACAACTTCCTCCTGGAGCTGACAGTAGTTATTGCACTGACAACTTCCTCCTGGAGCTGACAGTAGTTATTGCACTGACAACTTCCTCCTGGAGCTGACAGTAGTTATTGCACTGACAACTTCCTCCTGGAGCTGACAGTAGTTATTGCACTGACAACTTCCTCCTGGAGCTGACAGTAGTTATTGCACTGACAACTTCCTCCTGGAGCTGACAGTAGTTATTGCACTGACAACTTCCTCCTGGAGCTGACAGTAGTTATTGCACTGACAACTTCCTCCTGGAGCTGACAGTAGTTATTGCACTGACAACTTCCTCCTGGAGCTGACAGTAGTTATTGCACTGACAACTTCCTCCTGGAGCTGACAGTAGTTATTGCACTGACAACTTCCTCCTGGAGCTGACAGTAGTTATTGCACTGACAACTTCCTCCTGGAGCTGACAGTAGTTATTGCACTGACAACTTCCTCCTGGAGCTGACAGTAGTTATTGCACTGACAACTTCCTCCTGGAGCTGACAGTAGTTATTGCACTGACAACTTCCTCCTGGAGCTGACAGTAGTTATTGCACTGACAACTTCCTCCTGGAGCTGACAGTAGTTATTGCACTGACAACTTCCTCCTGGAGCTGACAGTAGTTATTGCACTGACAACTTCCTCCTGGAGCTGACAGTAGTTATTGCACTGACAACTTCCTCCTGGAGCTGACAGTAGTTATTGCACTGACAACTTCCTCCTGGAGCTAACAGTACAACTGCCACCTTCCTCCTGGAGCTGACAGTAGTTATTGCACTGACAACTTCCTCCTGGAGCTGACAGTAGTTATTGCACTGACAACTTCCTCCTGGAGCTGACAGTAGTTATTGCACTGACAACTTCCTCCTGGAGCTGACAGTAGTTATTGCACTGACTGACAACTTCCTCCTGGAGCTGACAGTAGTTATTGCACTGACAACTTCCTCCTGGAGCTGACAGTAGTTATTGTACTGACAACTTCCTCCTGGAGCTGACAGTAGTTATTGCACTGACAACTTCCTCCTGGAGCTGACAGTAGTTATTGCACTGACAACTTCCTCCTGGAGCTGACAGTAGTTATTGCACTGACAACTTCCTCCTGGAGCTGACAGTAGTTATTGCACTGACAACTTCCTCCTGGAGCTGACAGTAGTTATTGCACTGACAACTTCCTCCTGGAGCTGACAGTAGTTATTGCACTGACAACTTCCTCCTGGAGCTGACAGTAGTTATTGCACTGACAACTTCCTCCTGGAGCTGACAGTAGTTATTGCACTGACAACTTCCTCCTGGAGCTGACAGTAGTTATTGCACTGACAACTTCCTCCTGGAGCTGACAGTAGTTATTGCACTGACAACTTCCTCCTGGAGCTGACAGTAGTTATTGCACTGACAACTTCCTCCTGGAGCTGACAGTAGTTATTGCACTGACAACTTCCTCCTGGAGCTGACAGTAGTTATTGCACTGACAACTTCCTCCTGGAGCTGACAGTAGTTATTGCACTGACAACTTCCTCCTGGAGCTGACAGTAGTTATTGCACTGACAACTTCCTCCTGGAGCTGACAGTAGTTATTGCACTGACAACTTCCTCCTGGAGCTGACAGTAGTTATTGCACTGACAACTTCCTCCTGGAGCTGACAGTAGTTATTGCACTGACAACTTCCTCCTGGAGCTGACAGTAGTTATTGACACTGCACTGACAACTTCCTCCTGGAGCTGACAGTAGTTATTGCACTGACAACTTCCTCCTGGAGCTGACAGTAGTTATTGCACTGACAACTTCCTCCTGGAGCTGACAGTAGTTATTGCACTGACAACTTCCTCCTGGAGCTGACAGTAGTTATTGCACTGACAACTTCCTCCTGGAGCTGACAGTAGTTATTGCACTGACAACTTCCTCCTGGAGCTGACAGTAGTTATTGCACTGACAACTTCCTCCTGGAGCTGACAGTAGTTATTGCACTGACAACTTCCTCCTGGAGCTGACAGTAGTTATTGCACTGACAACTTCCTCCTGGAGCTGACAGTAGTTATTGCACTGACAACTTCCTCCTGGAGCTGACAGTAGTTATTGCACTGACAACTTCCTCCTGGAGCTGACAGTAGTTATTGCACTGACAACTTCCTCCTGGAGCTGACAGTAGTTATTGCACTGACAACTTCCTCCTGGAGCTGACAGTAGTTATTGCACTGACAACTTCCTCCTGGAGCTGACAGTAGTTATTGCACTGACAACTTCCTCCTGGAGCTGACAGTAGTTATTGCACTTCCTCCTGGAGCTGACAGTAGTTATTGCTGACAACTTCCTCCTGGAGCTGACAGTAGTTATTGCACTGACAACTTCCTCCTGGAGCTGACAGTAGTTATTGCACTGACAACTTCCTCCTGGAGCTGACAGTAGTTATTGCACTGACAACTTCCTCCTGGAGCTGACAGTAGTTATTGCACTGACAACTTCCTCCTGGAGCTGACAGTAGTTATTGCACTGACAACTTCCTCCTGGAGCTGACAGTAGTTATTGCACTGACAACTTCCTCCTGGAGCTGACAGTAGTTATTGCACTGACAACTTCCTCCTGGAGCTGACAGTAGTTATTGCACTGACAACTTCCTCCTGGAGCTGACAGTAGTTATTGCACTGACAACTTCCTCCTGGAGCTGACAGTAGTTATTGCACTGACAACTTCCTCCTGGAGCTGACAGTAGTTATTGCACTGACAACTTCCTCCTGGAGCTGACAGTAGTTATTGCACTGACAACTTCCTCCTGGAGCTGACAGTAGTTATTGCACTGACAACTTCCTCCTGGAGCTGACAGTAGTTATTGCACTGACAACTTCCTCCTGGAGCTGACAGTAGTTATTGCACTGACAACTTCCTCCTGGAGCTGACAGTAGTTATTGCACTGACAACTTCCTCCTGGAGCTGACAGTAGTTATTGCACTGACAACTTCCTCCTGGAGCTGACAGTAGTTATTGCACTGACAACTTCCTCCTGGAGCTGACAGTAGTTATTGCACTGACAACTTCCTCCTGGAGCTGACAGTAGTTATTGCACTGACAACTTCCTCCTGGAGCTGACAGTAGTTATTGCACTGACAACTTCCTCCTGGAGCTGACAGTAGTTATTGCACTGACAACTTCCTCCTGGAGCTGACAGTAGTTATTGCACTGACAACTTCCTCCTGGAGCTGACAGTAGTTATTGCACTGACAACTTCCTCCTGGAGCTGACAGTAGTTATTGCACTGACAACTTCCTCCTGGAGCTGACAGTAGTTATTGCACTGACAACTTCCTCCTGGAGCTGACAGTAGTTATTGCACTGACAACTTCCTCCTGGAGCTGACAGTAGTTATTGCACTGACAACTTCCTCCTGGAGCTGACAGTAGTTATTGCACTGACAACTTCCTCCTGGAGCTGACAGTAGTTATTGCACTGACAACTTCCTCCTGGAGCTGACAGTAGTTATTGCACTGACAACTTCCTCCTGGAGCTGACAGTAGTTATTGCACTGACAACTTCCTCCTGGAGCTGACAGTAGTTATTGCACTGACAACTTCCTCCTGGAGCTGACAGTAGTTATTGCACTGACAACTTCCTCCTGGAGCTGACAGTAGTTATTGCACTGACAACTTCCTCCTGGAGCTGACAGTAGTTATTGCACTGACAACTTCCTCCTGGAGCTGACAGTAGTTATTGCACTGACAACTTCCTCCTGGAGCTGACAGTAGTTATTGCACTGACAACTTCCTCCTGGAGCTGACAGTAGTTATTGCACTGACAACTTCCTCCTGGAGCTGACAGTAGTTATTGCACTGACAACTTCCTCCTGGAGCTGACAGTAGTTATTGCACTGACAACTTCCTCCTGGAGCTGACAGTAGTTATTGCACTGACAACTTCCTCCTGGAGCTGACAGTAGTTATTGCACTGACAACTTCCTCCTGGAGCTGACAGTAGTTATTGCACTGACAACTTCCTCCTGGAGCTGACAGTAGTTATTGCACTGACAACTTCCTCCTGGAGCTGACAGTAGTTATTGCACTGACAACTTCCTCCTGGAGCTGACAGTAGTTATTGCACTGACAACTTCCTCCTGGAGCTGACAGTAGTTATTGCACTGACAACTTCCTCCTGGAGCTGACAGTAGTTATTGCACTGACAACTTCCTCCTGGAGCTGACAGTAGTTATTGCACTGACAACTTCCTCCTGGAGCTGACAGTAGTTATTGCACTGACAACTTCCTCCTGGAGCTGACAGTAGTTATTGCACTGACAACTTCCTCCTGGAGCTGACAGTAGTTATTGCACTGACAACTTCCTCCTGGAGCTGACAGTAGTTATTGCACTGACAACTTCCTCCTGGAGCTGACAGTAGTTATTGCACTGACAACTTCCTCCTGGAGCTGACAGTAGTTATTGCACTGACAACTTCCTCCTGGAGCTGACAGTAGTTATTGCACTGACAACTTCCTCCTGGAGCTGACAGTAGTTATTGCACTGACAACTTCCTCCTGGAGCTGACAGTAGTTATTGCACTGACAACTTCCTCCTGGAGCTGACAGTAGTTATTGCACTGACAACTTCCTCCTGGAGCTGACAGTAGTTATTGCACTGACAACTTCCTCCTGGAGCTGACAGTAGTTATTGCACTGACAACTTCCTCCTGGAGCTGACAGTAGTTATTGCACTGACAACTTCCTCCTGGAGCTGACAGTAGTTATTGCACTGACAACTTCCTCCTGGAGCTGACAGTAGTTATTGCACTGACAACTTCCTCCTGGAGCTGACAGTAGTTATTGCACTGACAACTTCCTCCTGGAGCTGACAGTAGTTATTGCACTGACAACTTCCTCCTGGAGCTGACAGTAGTTATTGCACTGACAACTTCCTCCTGGAGCTGACAGTAGTTATTGCACTGACAACTTCCTCCTGGAGCTGACAGTAGTTATTGCACTGACAACTTCCTCCTGGAGCTGACAGTAGTTATTGCACTGACAACTTCCTCCTGGAGCTGACAGTAGTTATTGCACTGACAACTTCCTCCTGGAGCTGACAGTAGTTATTGCACTGACAACTTCCTCCTGGAGCTGACAGTAGTTATTGCACTGACAACTTCCTCCTGGAGCTGACAGTAGTTATTGCACTGACAACTTCCTCCTGGAGCTGACAGTAGTTATTGCACTGACAACTTCCTCCTGGAGCTGACAGTAGTTATTGCACTGACAACTTCCTCCTGGAGCTGACAGTAGTTATTGCACTGACAACTTCCTCCTGGAGCTGACAGTAGTTATTGCACTGACAACTTCCTCCTGGAGCTGACAGTAGTTATTGCACTGACAACTTCCTCCTGGAGCTGACAGTAGTTATTGCACTGACAACTTCCTCCTGGAGCTGACAGTAGTTATTGCACTGACAACTTCCTCCTGGAGCTGACAGTAGTTATTGCACTGACAACTTCCTCCTGGAGCTGACAGTAGTTATTGCACTGACAACTTCCTCCTGGAGCTGACAGTAGTTATTGCACTGACAACTTCCTCCTGGAGCTGACAGTAGTTATTGCACTGACAACTTCCTCCTGGAGCTGACAGTAGTTATTGCACTGACAACTTCCTCCTGGAGCTGACAGTAGTTATTGCACTGACAACTTCCTCAACTACTCTAACTACTCTTTGCATAGAAGTATTTTCTGTATTATTATTTTTAATGGTTCTCCTTCACCTTAAACCTTCAGGGTCAGTATGATTTTCTCGGTTGCATTATAAATCAATACAAAACGTCACAAATTTTCCACATAAACTTTTTTATACATTAGATGATATTCATTAATGAAAGAATATCTGAGAAAAATGATCCAGGACACAGCCACCATTTAACTTATTATTATTATTTATTATTAAAGATTCGCCGGTATTCTCCCGGCCCGGGCCTTTTCCAAGTGGTGGCCCGGCCTTGGCTCCCTCTTTAGGGAGTGTCTGAGACCTAAGTCTCCCATGTGAGTAGGCACAAGTACCTCCTCATCTTTGGGACCAACTGTCCCCAGGCCTAGCCACAAGCCAGGCCTCTCTGGACTGCCATCCCCGCCCCAAGTGGACTAATGGTAATGAGAGGCTTGTAAGCTACAAGCTCTGGCTCAGGCACCTACGATGCAGCATTTAACATACATGAACGGTAAGGACACACGGAAAATCGGCAGAGCAAAACACTGTAACAGTACAATGGAAAAGAAAACTTAAGTACAGTTTATAATACATGTGACCTTTACCACAATACGTCGGTATAAACAGACAATTTACAAGTAAGAAGACTATAGTTACTTACAATAAGTACATTAATATAAAAGACAAGTACAGTAACACTTAAGAACAGTGACGTAAAACAGTATAGTGATGCATAAAGCTGTATAGAAACACAATAGAGTATAGAAACACACAAAACAGTATTGTAACACACAAAACATTAAATTGAGACACAGAGCAGTTTACTGACACATAAAGCAGTATAGTAACACATAAAACAGTAAAGTAACACATACGACAATACAGTAACACATAAAACAATAAATAGATATATTAAACAATTTAGTGGCATAAAAATCAGAAGAGTAATACATAAAAATTAGAATAACACATAAAACAGCATAGTAACGCATAAAGCAGCATTAATAACACATAAAAAGCATACAAAACATAAAACATACAGCAATACAGAAGAACAATACAATAACACAGTCAATGTATATCACAATAACAATTCTGCAACATACAAGACCAGTACTGTAAAATAACACAGAATACCAGTACAGTAACACAGAAAACCAATAGAGTAACACAAAACACCAGTACAGTACAGTAAAATGGAAGACTATAACAGTACAGTAACATACAAGACAAGTAGTAGCACAGAAGACCGGTACAATACACTAATACAAAATACCAGTACTGTACAGTAACACAGAAGACCAGTACTGTACAATAACAAAGAATAAAAGCACAGTAGAGTAACAAAGAAGACCAGTACAGTACAGTAACAAAGAAGACCAGTACAGTACAGTAACACAGAAGACCAGTACAGTACAGTAACACAGATGACCAGTACAGTACAGTAACACAGATGACCAGTACAGTACAGTAACACATAAGACCAGTACAGTACAGTAACACAGATGACCAGTACAGTAGCACAGATGACCAGTACAGTACAGTAACACAGATGACCAGTACAGTAACACAGATGACCAGTACAGTAACACAGAAGACCAGACAGTAACACAGATACAGTACAGTAACACAGAAGACCAGTACAGTACAGTAACACAAGACCAGAACAGTACAGTAACACAAAAGACCAGTACAGAAACAGAAGCAGAGAAGAACAGAAAGACATCAGTACAGTACAGTAACACAGAAGACCAGTACAGTACAGTAACAGATGACCAGTACAGTAGTAACACAAAAGTAGTACACAAAGACCAGTACAGTAAGTAACACAGATGACCAGTACAGTACAGTAACAGTTCAGATGACCAGTACAGTACAGTAACACAACATAAGACCAGTACAGTACAGTAAGTAACACAGAAGACCAGTACAGTACAGTAACACAGAAGACCAGTACAGTACAGTAACACAGAATACCAGTACAGTACAATAACACAGAAGACCAGTACAGTACAGTAACACAGATGACCAGTACAGTACAATAACACAGAAGATCAGTACAGTACAGTAACACAGAAGACCAGTACAGTACAGTAACGCAGAAGACCAGTAGAGTACAGTAACACAGAAGACCAGTACAGTACAGTAACACAGAAGACCAGTACAGTACAGTAACACAGAAGAACAGTACAGTACAGTAACACAGAGTAACACAGATGACCAGTAGAGTACAGTACAGTAACACAGAAGACCAGTACAGTACACTAACACACAAGAACAGTACAGTACAGTAACACAGAAGACCAGTACAGTACAGTAACACAGATGACCAGTACAGTACAATAACACAGATGACCAGTACAGTACAGTAAGACAGATACAGTAACAGTAACAGTAACACAGAAGAAGAGTACAGTACAGTAACAAGAGTACAGAACAGTAAGAGTACAGTAACACAGATGAAGAGTACAGTAACACAAGAAGAGTACAGTAACAGTAAGACATAAGTACAGTAACACAGAAGACCAGTACAGTAACACAGAAGACCAGTACAGTAACACAGATGAAGAGTACAGTAACACAGATGACCAGTACAGTAACACAGATGACCAGTACAGTAACACAGAAGAAGATACAGTAACACCGAAGAAGAGTACAGTAACACGAGTACAGTACAGTAACACAGTACAGTAACACCGATTTCCAGTAGAGTACAGTACAGTAACACTGTATAGTAGAGTACAGTACAGTAACACAGAAGACCAGTACAGTCCAGTACAGTAACACAGAAGACCAGTACAGTTCAGTACAGTAACACAGAAGAACAATACAGTAGAGTAAGACAGAAGACCAGTACAGCAACACAGAAGAGTAGTACAGAAACAAAGAACAGTACAGTACAGAAACACAAATGAACAGCACAGTACAGTAATGCAGATGAACAGTACAGTGACATAGACGAACAGTACAGTTCAGTAACACAGAAGAACAGTACAGTAGAGTAACACAGAAGAACTGTACAGTACAGGAACACAGAAGAACAGAACAGTAACGTAGAAGACCGGCACAGTCACAAGGATGACCACTAGATTACAGTACAGCAACACAGAAGACCAGTACAGCTCAGTACAGCAACACATAAGAACAATATAGCAGAGTAAGACAGAAGACCAGTACAGTAATACAGAACAATACAGTTACACAGAAGGCCAGTAGAGTAACACAGGAAATCAGTACAGTAACACGTAAGAAGAGTACAGTAACACGGAAGAAGAGTACAGTAACACGGAAGAAGAGTACAGTAACACGGAAGAAGAGTAAGTAACACGAAGAAGAGTACAGTAACACGGAAGAAGAGTACAGTAACACAGTAAGAAGAGTACAGTAACACGAAGAAGAACAGAGTACAGTAACACGACGAAGAGTACAGTAATACAGTATAACACAGGAAGAACAGTAACACGGAAGAAGAGTACAGTAACACAGAAGAAGAATACAGTAACAGATATTATTCATCAAAATTACTGTGTAATTATTACTCTTTACTTATGTTTCTAATTTCTAGCTTTTTGATTCTCTGATAAGTTCCATTGTTCCATGTTTCTTATTGTTACAAAGTTTTTCCTTATCTGTTTTTCTTCATCGCCTATTAAGTAATACTCTGTAAAACTTTCTCCTTTTTTCCGTTGAGATTAAACTGTATCATTCAGTTTTTGGATAGGTTGCTAAATTAGGAATTTCCTTTATTTTTGGTTTAGGTTCCAAAAAAAGCGAACCTTTAAGTTGTTGACAGATTTTTTTCTTCATACAAAAAACATTTTTATTCTGCCTATAACACAAGAAAATCTTATCCACGGTCGTAACTTTAAGTTTCTTTGAATTATTGGTATGTGTAGTAACTTATGACCAAAGTTATGGAACCTATTCCTGGCTTCCTGAAATGGCGATGATAGCATTAAAACTCTCTAATGCAAATATTAAGTGGTAAAGAAAAGTTTCGTCCACTGTGGAAGAGAACTGAAAGTGAAATTCATCCATATATGTGAACACTTGCCAATTTGATGTAAAAATATTTGTATCAGAATTTTCCTCTTGCAGCCAGGACATTAACCACTAAACTTATTTTGTGCGGGGAAAGTTTGTCGAACTAAATTTGGTAAATACAAGAATGGATTCATTTGCATAAATGTGATAACTGGAGACTGACTCTGCTTTCTACTTTCAATACAAGTTGCTTTACCAACACTTGCTTTACCTTGTTTTTTGGGGCACCACAAGTCCTATTTTGTATAATTTATGAAATAAACTGTGAAACCGATTTTCCGTGTAATAAATAATGCCTATTATCATCGGATTAAAATCTTTAACACTGACTTATTTCATGAAATTGATTATCTCCAAGAAATTTAATAACTGTGTAAAGTTGTAAATATACACAGTTAATGAATTATTAGAAACGTTAGATAACTGCATATTTCTTAGAAGTGTGTCATTCTTAGAAGTGTGTCATTCTTAGAAGTGTGTCATTCTTAGAAGTGTGTCATTCTTAGAAGTGTGTCATTCTTAGAAGTGTGTCATTCTTAGAAGTGTGTCATTCTTAGAAGTGTGTCATTCTTAGAAGTGTGTCATTCTTAGAAGTGTGTCATTCTTAGAAGTGTGTCATTCTTAGAAGTGTGTCATTCTTAGAAGTGTGTCATTCTTAGAAGTGTGTCATTCTTAGAAGTGTGTCATGTGTCATTAGAAGTGTGTCATTCTTAGAAGTGTGTGTGTCATTCTTATTGTCATTCTTAGAAGTGTGTCATTCTTAGAAGTGTGTCATTCTTAGAAGTGTGTCATTCTTAGAAGTGTGTCATTCTTAGAAGTGTGTCATTCTTAGAAGTGTGTCATTCTTAGAAGTGTGTCATTCTTAGAAGTGTGTCATTCTTAGAAGTGTGTCATTCTTAGAAGTGTGTCATTCTTAGAAGTGTGTCATTCTTAGAAGTGTGTCATTCTTAGAAGTGTGTCATTCTTAGAAGTGTGTCATTCTTAGAAGTGTGTCATTCTTAGAAGTGTGTCATTCTTAGAAGTGTGTCATTCTTAGAAGTGTGTCATTCTTAGAAGTGTGTCATTCTTAGAAGTGTGTCATTCTTAGAAGTGTGTCATTCTTAGAAGTGTGTCATTCTTAGAAGTGTGAAGTGTGTCATTCTTAGAAGTGTGTCATTCTTAGTGTGTGTGTCATTCTTAGAAGTGTGTCATTCTTAGAAGTT
The DNA here is from genome assembly GCF_038502225.1 of Cherax quadricarinatus. Taxonomy (NCBI): domain Eukaryota; kingdom Metazoa; phylum Arthropoda; class Malacostraca; order Decapoda; family Parastacidae; genus Cherax; species Cherax quadricarinatus. The sequence continues at coordinate 37,325 of NW_027196635.1, read as the reverse complement.
GTCATTCTTAGAAGTGTGTCATTCTTAGAAGTCATTCTTAGAAGTGTGTCATGTGTCATTCTTAGAGTGTGTCATTCTTAGAAGTGTGTCATTCTTAGAAGTGTGTCATTCATTAGAAGAAGTGTGTCATTCAGAAGTGTGTCATTCTTAGAAGTGTGTCATTCTTAGAAGAAGTGTGTCATTCTTAGAAGTGTGTCATTCTTAGAAGTGTGTCATTCTTAGAAGTGTGTCATTCTTAGAAGTGTGTCATTCTTAGAAGTGTGTCTTCTTAGTGTGTCATTCTTAGAAGTGTGTCATTCTTATTCATTCTTAGAAGTGTGTCATTCTTAGAAGTGTGTCATTCTTATTGTGTCATTCTTAGAAGAAGTGTGAAGTGTGTCATTCTTAGTGTGTCATTCTTAGAAGTTGTCATTCTTAGAAGTGTGTCATTCTTAGAAGTGTGTCATTCTTAGAAGTGTGTCATTCTTATATTCTTAGAAGTGTGTCATTCTTAGAAGTGTGTCATGAAGTGTGTCATTCTTAGAAGTGTGTCATTCTTAGAAGTGTGTCATTCTTAGAAGTGTGTCATTCTTAGTGTCATTCTTAGAAGTGCGTCGTTCTTAGAAGTGTGTCATTCTTAGAAGTGTGTCATTCTTAGAAGTGTTTCATTCTTAGAAGTGTGTCATTCTTAGAAGTGTGTCATTCTTAGAAGTGTGTCATTCTTAGAAGTGTGTCATTCTTAGAAGTGTGTCATTCTTAGAAGTGTGTCATTCTTAGAAGTGTGTCATTCTTAGAAGTATTTCTTTTTTTCAAATGTTTCTTTCTTATAGGTATGTCTTTTTTATAAGTGTGTCTTTCCTAGAGGTCTGTCTTTCTTATAAGTGTCTTTCTTATATATGTCTCCCATAGAAGTGTGTCTTTCTTAGAAGTACATTTAGTATTTCAGTAAGTTCTATAGTCTGTAATTTATTAAGGTTATAAATATATTCCTGAAATGTCATACTTACACTTATGGAACATTGAGAAATATCATACACTTATGGAACATTGAGAAATATCATACACTTATGGAGCATTGAGAAATATCATACACTTATGGAGCACTGAGAAATATCATACACTTAGCACTTATTATGGAATGAGAAATCATACTTACACTTATGGAGCACTTAGAAATGTCATACTTACACTTATTATGGAGCACTGAGAAATATAATTACACTTATGGAGCACTTAGAAATGTCATACTTACACTTATGGAGCACTGAGAAATATACTTACACTTATGAAGCACTGAGAAATATCATACTTACACTTATGAAGCACTGAGAAATATCATACTTACACTTATGAAGCACTGAGAAATATCATACTTACACTTATGAAGCACTGAGAAATATCATACTTACACTTATGAAGCACTGAGAAATATCATACTTACATTTATGAAGCATTGAGAAATATCATACTTACACTTATGAAGCACTGAGAAATATAACTACACTTATGAAGCACTGAGAAATATAACTACACTTATGAAGCACTGAAAAATATACTTACACTTATGAAGCACTGAGAAATATTATACACTTATGAAGCACTGAGAAATATTATACTTACACTTATGAAGCACTGAGAAATATCACACTTATGAACCTTACACTTATGAAACACTGAGAAATATCATACTTACACTTACGAAGCACTGAGAAATATCATACTTTCACTTATGAAACATTGAGAAATATAACTACACTTATGGAGCACTGAGAAATAGGGTTTGCAAACTAAATGATTAATGTGAACAACCAATGAATGTGCAAGGTGAATAAAAGTGAACAAATGCTTAAAATATAAGGTGAGAAACAAATGAGGGAGTTAAAAGAAAAACAGTGAAAAAATTAAGCGAACCAAAGGTGAAGCTGTAATGAACGAGACACGAATGGATGACTGTAAGTAGGCAGATGGTTATATAAAAAAAGAGACAATTTCGATAAAGAACCCTTTTAATAATTCAGCGTTTCGCCCACTCCTGAAATGACTAAGTTTCTGGCATATATTATACCAGGTGTGTGTGAAACATCTGGATGGGTGAGGTGGAGCTAGGTCAGGTCAGGTGCTGACTACCAGAATCTTACCTTCCCATATATTTTGTACACCACTGTTAATATGCAGGTCTTGTGTTTCATAAATCCCACGTAGAGTTTTTGTTAATAAAATGTTTTCTCCATTGATAGATGTTTTTTTTCTGCCATATATGCTGAAGATGTCCTATATAAATTATTAGAGATGACAGGAGGGTAAATAAAAGTGTTAGTTGGTTGAAAATAGTGAGAGAGAGTGGAGAACAAGACGAGGGTTAAGACACCAGGGTAATGAACTTATGCGACTCAGAGTTATTGAAGTTCTGGGAGCTATTCCAGGATGCTGGGAATGAGTTCTATAACTTTGGTCATAAGACATGTAAACACGTCAACATATAAGATACATGTACTAGAAGGGTGTCACTGTTATTCAATGTTATGGTGGTATTTACCTCGCTCTCTCAGCTATCTACTATACACTTTCCTTTTGTCTATAAATTTATTTCAGTTAATTTCCAAGGATTTTCACTTCACACTCTATATATTCACGTATAATTATATTCATAATTGGCGAAAGTGAAAACTTGAGTTACCTTTGCTATAGTTAAGAAAAACAGACGTATTTAAGTCGCTGTGTGATGCGAGGAAGGCATCTAAATTACTTAATCCCAGTCCCTTGTGCCTCAATGATCGCGACTGGAATAGTGCAGAGTGCGGCATAAGTTGATAATGCAGTTAAATATTAGTGTTGAAGATTTGAAGGCAATCAGAAGAGGCAGTCACAGGTCATCATATGGAAACTAATATCCAAATTTCTTCAATATAATTTTAACATTATAACATATACGTCCAAATCTAATTCGATCTTTACAAAGAGCCCACCGAGACAGTATCGCAAAATACACAAGCACATGAAGCTTGAAGACGGTCACAATTTGCTTTATGGCGTCATGAACAAGGATGACTGGAAGATAATCAGATGTGCTACTCAGAAATTATCCCTTGAAAAGCAGTATTTTATTTTTTTCAATAAAGGGAACTGGGACTTAAACAAAGTAAAATTAATATTTTTTTTTCTACTTTAAGATTGACCAACTTCAAAAAAGAGAAAATAAAAAAACTTATGTATGTATGGAGGACATAACAAATGTTATAGTCACATCAAAGAACATAAAGCTGATTTACCCTAAGATAACCTGATTCAAATACTGATTTATTTCTGTTCAGCATAAAGATTCTTCAGTTGTTTCATAGAAAGTAACGTGATTAATAAAACTGGCATATAATATACACAACCTGGCATCAATAGATTGTTTTCCTTGAGGAAAAAACATTAGCACTAAAACATGCATTTTCCAGTTATTGTACAGAATCCATCAAAATTTGTGTCTACATGGCCCTAAGCCAAGACATGTTCCAGCCATGTTTCACACGATGCATCAGCCACTGAAGACTGATGCTGTTCACAACTGTTATACTGTAATCAGAAGAAATCTCTAAACCAGAAGGGGTCATATATCGCCTGTAAAATGAGAGCATTAGATCCAGTTAATTGGATGCAATATGTTAAAAAAATATTGGATATTGTGGTTAAAAGTTGCAAACGATGGTGGATCAGAGGAGTCTTTCTCCTGTAATAACAGGGAAACAAAAATATAGGACGGCAAAGGTCACCAATGAGTGTAAATAGTTGTATAAATCTTGGCCAAGGTAATTTATATAAATTTTGAAATTTCTGAGCTGATCGAGTACAACAGTCATGAATAATAAACGAAAATTTGTGATAAAGCAAATGTTGTTCATAATTTTTCCCCAAAATTTGAAAGTGTCAGTTGGTTAGATTTAAAAACGCCGTAAATCAATGGATTTATATTTTGTCAAGTTTGCTTTTCACATTTCCTGTGTTTATACTATGAAATCCTATAATAAAAAAAATGACTGAATTTGATAAAAATTGTAAAAAAAATGTTAAATTGTCATTGAGGCAGCTTAAAACAAATACAAAAATCTTATTAAGATTGATCAATAATTGTGTTTGTAAGTTGATCAGATGAGACATTCACTAGTTATTATATGGGAAACAATTAACTTAATAAAACTGGCAAATTGAAACTTACATAAGATCAAAGTTAAAGACAAACTTTGTTTTAATAAAGTTCATCAATAGTAAAAGTTAACCATCAAAAACTTTCATTAAAATTGGAAATTTTCACCAATTCAGCCTAAATAAATGTGTTATTATTTTTATTATAGAAAGTATCGTTACTAATATTTTGAAGGCATCAGAAAGAACATTCATTACTTACTGAAGAAAAAGTGAATACCACTGTTTATTTAATAAAACTAATAAATCGGGATTAATGTCAACCAAAACTAAACCATTGGTAAAGATTTAAAGCCGATCTGATGAGTCATTCCCTAGTTATTGTCCGGACTCCAAAGATTCAAATTTTTATATCATATGTTTGCTGGCAAACGGAATAAATAAGCATTTTTCTGGACCTAATATGCATTAGCCAAAAAATAAGAACATAACATGAGAAAGAAGGAACACTGCACCAGGCCTACTGGCCCATGCGAAGCAGGTCTAGTTCACTTACCGGGTTAAGGTAGTCAGGTCAGGTCCCATTCCCTAAAGAATGAGCACGACAACTGACCTAGAGGCACAAGTTGGTCAGGTCCAACTCACACCCACGCACACCCACTCATATATTTATCTAACCAATATTTAAAACTACACACCGTCTTAGCTTCTATGACGGTGCTCGGGAGTTTGTTCCACTCATCCACAACTATATTACCAAACCAGCGATTTCCTATATCCTTCCTGAATCTGAATTTTTCCAACTTAAATCCATTGCTGAGAGTCCTGTCTATGCTAAATATTTTTAGCACGCTATTTACATCCCTTTTATTAATTCCTGTTTTCCATTTACACCCCTCAATCACATCATCCCTAATTCTATGCCTTTCTAGAGATTGCAGATTCAGGGCCCTCAGTCTATCCTCACAGGGAACATTTCTGATACATTGAATCAACTTTGTCATCCTCCTCTGTACGTTTCCCAGAGCATTTATATCAATTATGTAATACGGTGACCAGAACTGCGCAGCATAATCTAAATGAGGCCTAACCAAAGATATATAGAGCTGAAGAACAACCTGAGGACTTCTATTATTTATGCCTCTTCATATGAAGCCAAGAATTCTGTTAGCTTTATTGCGAACACTTATGCACTGTTGTCTTGCTTTCAGATTACTGCTAACCAGAACTCCTAAATCTTTCTCGTAATCAGTAATATTAAGATCTACATTATTTAATTTAAATGTGGCATGGTTATTGTCCTGACCAACATTTAGAACTTTGCATTTGTCTATATTAAACTGCATCTGCATCTTCTCCGACCACTTCATCAGTCTATTCAAATCATCCTGATATGGAACTCTATCGCAAGCCTTACTGAAGTTCATATACACAATATCATATTCAATACCATGATCTACCTCCTCAAACACCTTAGTGGAAAAACATCGAATCCTTTACCTTCCCTACAGTTCTCAAAATAGCGAGGATCACCCCCGATCCATAAAGGAGGAGACCAAACAGACTTGAATAACTATAGGCCAATATCTAACTTACACCCTCTCTCTAAAATCTTCGAAAAATTTATTCATAAGCGAATTTATTCCTACCTCATCTCCCACAACATACTCAACCCCTGTCAGTTTGGGTTCAGGCCTAATAAAAATACGAATGATGCTATTATACACATGCTAGAACAAATATACACTGCACTAGAGAAAATAGAAGTCCCACTGGGGATCTTCATTGATTTATGTAAAGCTTTTGTTACAGTTGACCATGATTTATTCCATGATGTTGCAGTGTCTGACAAGTTGTGCAAGAATGGTATATAATACCGACAAGATGAAATTAAGACATGTACATAATCTTCAAGGCTACGACAACTACTATTACAATTAACCCATCTCTTTGGGAAGGACCTACTTCCACTGGGGAATCCCGCCTACCAGTGACTATGCCCTCGTCTGCTACACCTGACGTTACTATATAAGCGCCAGGCGTCTTGCTTCTGCTTCAGAATCTCCACGACTACGGTGCTCTTCGCACCTACTCCTAGGTTGAGGGACTGATTACCTCATCTTCTGTATATAGTCCTACTGTCTTCACGTTATGTCCTAGAATTTGTATTGATAAAGCCACTGGATGGCGAAACGTCTACAATAAAGATGCCCAGATGTTGCACATGTGTCTTAATTTCGTCATGATTTATTCCACATAAAATTGTCGCACTATGGTATAAGAGGGCACTCCCTCAACTACCTAAAGTCATATCTCAGCAACTGAAGCCAATATGTGTACACAAATGGAGCAAACTCTTCCGCACAGCCAATTACAGTTGGTGTCCTTGGCCCTCTTCTCTTTCTCGTTTACATAAATGACCTACCAAATGCATCGTAACTTCTCAAACCCACACTATTTGCAGATGACACTACATACGTCTTCTCTCACCCGAGCCCAGTCATGCTAGCCAATACTGTGAATTCCGAATTACAGAAAATATCTACCTGGATGATGACTAACAAACTTAATCTCAACATTGACAAAATCTACTTCATTCAGTTTGGAAACAGAGCTACAGATGTCCCTCTTAACATAATGATAAACGGATCACCTATTACAAAGCTCACAGAGGGAAAATTCTTAGGAATCCACCTTGATAATAGACTCAAATTTCAAACACATGTACAACAAATTTCCAAGAAAATTTCCAAGACCGTAGGCATACTATCGAAGATACGGTACTATGTTCCACAGTCAGCCCTCCTGGCCCTATATCACTCACTTATTTACCCCTATCTCACCTATGGAATTTGTGCATGGGGCTCAACAACAATAAACCATCTCAGACCATTAATTACCCAACAAAAGGCTGCAGTCAGAATAACAAATTCCCACTACAGGCAGCACACTCCACCAATATTCAGAACTCTAAACCTACTCACCGTACAAAACATCCATACTTATTATTGTACCTACTACATACATAGAACACTTAACTCGGATATAAACCCTCCCCTCAGACGTCTCCTTACCAACATCAACAGAACACATGACCATAACACAAGGCACAGATCACTCTTTGATGTTCCCCGTGTCCATCTCACACTATGCAAAAACTCAATGCACATAAAAGGCCCAAAAATCTGGAATTCATTACCTGTGAATATAAAAGAAACACTATCTGTTTATAAATTCAAGTCTCTTCGTAAAAATCACTTACTCACCCACAGCTAAATAAATACTGAATAATTGTATCTCATAAATGTTTAACCTGTGACCCTATCAAACTTCGTTTTTTTTTTTTTAATTACATTACCTAACCATTCTACTGACTGCTCAGCAACTCAGTAAATGACCATATGACTTGTCTCTGAAATACTCATTTGTGCTTAATTGTTATTTGTTTACTATAATTTTTACCACTGAATATATCATTGCTTAAAGTTAAGGAAGGAATGGTCTCCAGCAGTGATAGTGGCAGCCGCTCTAAGTGGCAAGTGGTTCACAGTTCAGGAAGAAGAAAGATGAGGAGTGTTAACAGAGAAGATGTGAAGGTAGGAAATCGATTCTCTGTTCTCCAAGACGAGTGTACTTCAGTGGTTAGTGAGGTTGAAGGTACCACTGATTCCCCTGCTAATCAAGGTAAGAATATTTTAATAGTAGGCGATTCTCAGGTAAGATATATGGACCGTGCATTTTGTAACAGAGACAGAAAGGTCAGACAGAGAGTGTCTTCCTGAGAGCTGGTGTTGGTGACATAGTCAGCAGGTTGGATAGTATTATGGCAGGTAATGGGAACAAGCCCATTATCTGTCTTAGTGCTGGGGGTAATGACATTGGGAAGGGCAGGAGAGAGGAGCTGCTGGATAAGTACAGGTCAGCCATAGAAGCAGTTAGGTCTAAGGGAGGGATCCCAGTCATATGTAGCATCTTGCCTAGAAAGGATGTCTAGGGCAATTGGTATAAATTGCTGGCTAGACAGGTACTGCAAGGAACTTGCAATCCCATTCATTGATAACTGGGACCTATTCTTTGACAAAAGTGATATGTATGCAAGGGATGGGGTTCATCTCTCTGGGGATGGAGTGGTTGCATTAGCCAATTCAATTGAGAGGGTAATTGATGACTTGTCTAGGAATTTAAACTGATAGATTATAGAGGTATGGGTGTTTGTGGGAAACAATCAGGCTGCAGCTTTAGGGTTAAAATCAGCAGTTATTACTGGGATACCTCAGGGATATTCAAATTCAAAATAAAGTTGCTAGTAATGGCAAATCAATTGATCAACAAACAAAGAGGGATAGTAGAGGGCAACGAGTGACTAGCTCCCTTAAGGTTTACTATACAAATAGTAGGAGTCTAAGAAATAAGATAGATGAGCTAAGATTACTTGCAAGTGTAGGTAATATAGATATTATTGGTATAACAGAGACCTGGTTCAACCTGAAAGATAGAGAAATGCCTTCTGAATGCAACATACAGGGTTATAAACTATTCCACACTGATAGGGTCAACAGGAAGGGTGGTGGAGTGGCGATGTATGTCAGAGAAAATTTAAATTGTTGTCTTAGACATGATATAAGATTAGAAACATCGAACACAGAATCTGTTTGGCTACAGTTTCTCGAGGGTCGTGACAAATTAATTTTGGGTGTGATTTATAGGCCCCCAAACCTTGATAGGGAGTGCAGTAAGCTGTTATGGGACGAAATTCATAAGGCATCTAGATATGAAAATGTTGTGATAATGGGAGATTTTAACTTTAGACAAATTGATTGGAACAATATGACAGGAAATCTTGAGTCTAGTGACTTTCTTGATACGGTTCAGGATTGCTTTTTAGAACAGGTTGTGACAGAACCAACTAGAGGAAACAATCTGCTTGACTTGGTTCTTGCCAACAAAGATTCACTAATTAATAATCTTGAGGTTAATGATGAGCTTGGGGAAAGTGATCACAAATCACTTAGTTTCAATATATCATGGAATTACCCAGATAACTGCAATCAAATCTCTGTCCCAGATTTTCGCTTGGCCGACTTCATGGGACTGAAAAATTACCTGGGTGGGCTAAATTGGGATGTCCTGACTATGGGTCAGGTAGGTGATCTTGGTTGCCAATATGACGTTTTTCAGAGCATAGTTCTAGCTGCCCAGACAACTTTTGTTCCGAGTAGGGAAATTAGATCTAACAAAAATGATCCCAAATGGATGAACAATAGATTAAAACATCTCATTGGTCAAAAGAGAGGCATATATAGGCGTATCAAAAGAGGGGATGGGCAGTTAAGAAATCAATATATTCAATTAAAGAGAGAAATAAAGAAAGGAATAAGAAAAGCAAAAAGGGATTATGAGGCTAAGGTCGCAAGGGATTCAAAGACTAACCCAAAAGGGTTCTTTCAGGTATACAGAAGTAAGATTAGGGACAAGATTGGCCCACTTAAGAGTAACTCTGGTCAGATCACTGACAGTGATAAGGATATGTGTGAAATTCTCAATACCTACTTCCTCTCAGTTTTCACCCAGGAAAATACTAGCGATATTCCTGAAATAATAGATTATGTAGAACAGGATGATAATAAACTATGTACGATTGCGGTAACTAGTGACATGGTCCTCAGACAAATAGAGAAACTAAAACCTAACAAATCCCCAGGTCCTGATGAACTGTTTGCAAGGGTGTTAAAGGAATGTAAAGAGGAACTTAGCATACCTTTGGCTAATCTTTTTAACATATCACTACAAACTGGCATAGTGCCTGATAAGTGGAAAATGGCAAATGTAATACCTATTTACAAGGCAGGTGACAGGTCCTTGGCTTCGAACTATAGACCAATAAGCCTTACCTCCATAGTGGGAAAATTTATGGAATCAATAATTGCCGAAGCAATTCGTAGCCATCTTGACAGGCACAGATTGATTAATGAATCTCAACACGGTTTTACAAAGGGGCGTTCCTGTCTTACGAATTTACTAACTTTTTTCACTAAGGTGTTTGAGGAGGTAGATCATGGTAATGAATATGATATTGTGTATATGGACTTCAGTAAGGCTTTCGATAGAGTTCCACACCAGAGGCTATTGAGGAAACTTAAGGCACACGGAATAGGAGGAGAAATTTTTTCCTGGGTAGAGGCATGGCTGACAAATAGGCAGCAGAGAGTTTGCATAAATGGGGAGAAATCAGAATGGGGGCACGTCACAAGCGGTGTTCCTCAGGGGTCAGTGTTGGGCCCGTTGTTGTTCACAATTTACATAAACGACATAGATGAGGGAATAAATAGCGACATAAGCAAATTTGCTGATGACACCAAAATAGGCCGTCCAATTCATTCTAATGAGGACACTAGAGCACTCCAGGATGATTTGAATAGACTGATGCAATGGTCGGAGAAGTGGCAGATGCAGTTTAATATTGACAAATGCAAAGTTCTAAATGTTGGACAGGAAAATAACCATGCCACATATAAACTAAATAATGTAGATCTTAATACTACTGATTGCGAAAAGGATTTAGGAGTTCTGGTTAGCAGTAATCTAAAACCAAGACAACAGTGCATTAGTGTTCGCAATAAAGCTAACAGAATTCTTGGCTTCATATCTAGAAGTATAAATAATAGAAGTCCTCAGGTTGTTCTTCAACTCTATATATCCTTGGTTAGGCCTCATTTAGACTATGCTGCTCAGTTCTGGTCACCGTATTACAGAATGGATATAAATGCTCTGGAAAACGTACAGAGGAGGATGACAAAGATGATCCCATGTATCAGAAATCTTCCCTATGAGGATAGACTGAGGGCCCTGAATCTGCACTCTCTCGAAAGGCGTAGAATTAGGGGGGATATGATCGAGGTGTATAAATGGAAAACAGGAATAAATAAAGGGGATGTAAATAGCGTGCTGAAAATTTCCAGCCAAGACAGGACTCGCAGCAATGGTTTCAAGTTGGAAAAATTCAGATTCAGGAAGGATATAGGAAAGCACTGGTTTGGTAATAGAGTTGTGGATGAGTGGAACAAACTCCCGAGTACAGTTATTCAGGCTAAAACGTTGTGTAGTTTTAAAAATAGGTTAGATAAATACATGAGTGGGTGTGGGTGGGTGTGAGTTGGACCTGACTAGCTTGTGCTGCTGGGTCTGGTGCCGTGCTCCTTCCTTGAGTGGAGGTGACCAGACTGGGTGGGTCATTGGGCTAATCCCGGGGGGTGGGGGAGACATCGACGTGCTCTGCATGGGTCAGTAGGCCTGTTGCAGTGTTCCTTCTTTCTTATGTTCTTATAATGCAAGCAACATTCTTGAGTGCTCAAGCAAGCAACATTCTTGAGTGCTCATGCAAGCAACATTCTTGAGTGCTCATGCAAGCAACAATCTTGAATGTCCATGCAAGCAACATTCTTGAGTGCTCATGCAAGCAACATTCTTGAGTGCTCATGCAAGCAACATTCTTGAGTGCTCATGCAAGCAACATTCTTGAGTGCTCATGCAAGCAACATTCCTGAGTGCTCATGCAAGCAACATTCTTGAGTGCTCATGCAAGCAACATTCTTGAGTGCTCATGCAAGCAACATTCTTGAGTGCTCATGCAAGCAACATTCTTGAGTGTTCATGCAAGCAACATTCTTGAGTGCTCATGCAAGCAACATTCCTGAGTGTTCATGCAAGCAACATTCCTGAGTGCTCATGCAAGCAACATTCTTGAGTGCTCATGCAAGCAACATTCTTGAGTGCTCATGCAAGCAACATTCTTGAGTGCTCATGCAAGCAACATTCTTGAGTGCTCATGCAAGCAACATTCTTGAGTGCTCATGCAAGCAACATTCTTGAGTTCTCATGCAAGCAACATTCTTGAGTGCTCATGCAAGCAACATTCTTGAGTGCTCATGCAAGCAACATTCTTGAGTGCTCATGCAAGCAACATTCCTGAGCTCTTGTTCCAAACAGAGAACAACAATTTTCTCAAAAGATCTATACTAGTTTTATCTTTACTGAAAGAGAGGTTTTTTTTAGGTCTAGAATTTGAGATTGTTCTAAATTATTTCCATTACTTCTACTTAGTACAAGAAACGGGACGACTGGGCACAATGCAACTAACTTTCCCAATGAGAAATATATATGAAAATCTTTTAAGAGCAAATGAATTTTCAGACAATGAATTTTCTTAATGAAAGGTCGTTATATGTAAAAAACTTAGTAATTTTTGCTTTCCAATTCATTTATTTTAAGAACACAAAATTTTAACTTATTGGTACTAAATTCCTATTAAACGTAGGATGGCAGAACAGAATCATTAATAATATGATATATATATACAAATATTTTTAATTTTATTGAATTTTTAAGAAGAATATATACTCATACCTTGTAAATTAGTTCATATAAGAATTATAAATATTGGATAATTTAACTAACGGAAGTAAATCTTGTAGTCTGAGCATGTAAATGTATTATGTACTAAAATAACAACATTTTTTCGTGCTATTGTAATTGTAAGTTAGAATGAGGTACTTAACAGGGAGGTGATGATCATTCAATCTGGTCAGAGTACAGCATCAGTTCCAGGCAGGTGATGATTATCTCATCTTGTCTCAGCACAGCATCAGGTACAGACAGGTGATGATCATTTAGTCCGGTTAGAGTACAGCATCAAGTTCAGCAGATGATGAACATATCATCTGGTCAGAGTACAGCATGAAGTACAGGCAGGAGATGATCCTCTCATCTGGTCTGAGTACAACATCAGGTAGATCATCTGGCCTGGTAAATGTACAGCATCACCAGCAGTGTGAGAGCCCTCACACTGCAGTGTCCAGACGCATCTAAAAGATTCATATCACTACGGATGGGCAGTGGTATTACAAGTATTACATGATGGCATCAGTTTCCACGAAGGCAGTAGCTGGCTGGCATGGTGATGAGGTGTATGTGATGAGATGTAAGGGAAGAGAACCTGGCAGGAAGTGAAGGCACGACATAACCAAAAAAGAAATATAGTGTTACCTCTTACTGCTTCCAAGATCATCGTCCACTCGTCTCGGTTTCAGATCTGGTCTTCTATATTTGAAAGGAAACATTAAAGAATTATGTACTGTAAATGCTCAGACATGAAAGTTAAGTGTATACAGAAAGCAAATCTTATTCTGTAGCATTTAATTACAATCATATTTAAGATAGAAAGACTAGCAATCCTGTAAGAGTGAAAAACATTTACCAGGCTACCGTTTCACTCATTATAGACTGGCAGTAACTCAAAAAATGGTTGTTGTCTTACATCATAATACCTGATAGCATGAAAACGTTCATACTACCTTGAATGTTCAACAAGCAGAGTATGACAGTTCTCCACAAAATAGCATCTGAATCAACTGTTTTATCTAGAGATACTCTGAAAGTATAAATTTGTCAGTTGGACAGGAACACACAATTGAACTAGTTGGATGCTTTAGATGACTCATGAGATAGGGATTACACTCACGCTGAATTATTACGCAGATATTATATATATCACAGCGCAGAACTGCAGATATAAGGTAAGAAGGTAGCAGACTGCACACTGAATAATGACGGATGAAAGAGGATGGTGCTGGAAGACATCTTAGAAGAAATGCTGCAGTCATATGACAGCGTGTCACCATGGTATACTGGGTACTACCGGAATTTCAATGAAAAATCTTATTAGTTTTCAAAGTGTTTGAAAAATGTAAATATACTGGAGAAAATCAATCCTTTTTACTTAGTCTTACGTCTACTTAATTCATGACCTCGTCGGTTTTCTAAACCACTGGGATCATATCAAAATTATTGTAAATATCCTAACGCTGTCACCAAAATGTCAGCGTGTGAGGCAATGATCTCTGGATGGTTCACTGATGCTCGTCAAACATCTCTTCAAATAAACATCTCTTCAACTAAACTAATGTGGATATATGCCAGTCATTGAGGTTGATTTATCTCTCTCCTAATAGTACTCGGGTCTATGAGAAGCTCTGAATAGCTCGAAGAAAGAATTAATTGGACTTGAAAATAAAACAGATAAAAAATAAACAATTTGATATAAAGTCAAGGACTACAGTAAACCAATGGAAAATAAAATAAAAAGTACCTGTAATGTAAACCACTGGTAATTTTTGTCATTTGTTTTATATGCCGGTGGTAATGCAATTCCACATTTCCTCTGGCCCCAAAGAAAATGTAAGCCTGAGGAAATGAATGCCATTGGTATGAGTGACCAGCATTGTGGTCTGTTAGTGGCATGATTTGCTGGTGGTAAATGACAACTTTGTTACTGGGAAATCTTGGTGCTTATAAAATCGTGGCAGAATTTTTTTCCTCTCACACCACTGAATTTACAGACTAGGAGCCATTGTCCTGTCTCTAATAACAATAATAATAACAATAACAATTTTATTTTAGCATGATGCATATTTGTAGAAGAGTAACAATTTGGTGAACATGCCAAAAGCCCCCTTGTATGCAGAGCATTTCGGGCAAACTTAAGACTAACTTAAGATTAATAAGGCAATAACAATGCTGTATTTGTACATATCGTTATTAGGTGAGTTACAGTGATTACAAGAAAACTGAATATTCATCTAGTACACACTATATGGCTTTAATAAGTTCGGTAGAGAAGAATTACAGTTTTGATATAGTATATAAAAAATACAGTATTACAATTTAGCACAATTTAAAACAATGAAGTTGAAACAATTTTAAGTTTGGAGTAATGACTAATGTTAGTAACCCCCTTCCCATGTGTCCCTATACTTCCACCTTCCCATGTGTCCCTATACTTCCACCTTCCCATGTGTCCCTATACTTCCTCCTTCCCATGTGTCCCTATACTTCCACCTTCCCATGTGTCCCTATACTTCCACCTTCCCATGTGTCCCTATACTTCCACCTTCCCATGTGTCCCTATACTTCCTCCTTCCCATGTGTCCCTATACTTCCACCTTCCCATGTGTCTTCTTCACCTTCCCATGTGTCCCTATACTTCCACCTTCCCATGTGTCCCTATACTTCCACCTTCCCATGTGTCCCTATACTTCCACCTTCCCATGCGTCCCTATACTTCCACCTTCCCATGCGTATGCTTCCATTCCCATGTGTCCCTATGCTCCCAGCTTCCCATGTGTCCCTATACTCCCACCCAAAGTAATGAGGACAGCCACTCTCCTTGGCCTCCTCCTTACTGCTTACCCAAGACAGCTCCACTCCACCCATATTCATCCAGTTGGTGCATATAGGAAGTCAAAGATGTTAAACCGATGCTATAAAACGAGGAATATGTGGGGTATGCAACAACGAGTGCAGCCCCCAATCACAGTACTGGCTTCATCTGACAATGTAACAGCAACAATGATCTAGGTCTAGTCTCCCGAATCCTCCTCGAGAGTCATAACCAACAGTCCCTCCCAGTAGGAAGCTAGTGCGCTAACCCATTTATCATGCAGTGGGCAGCAATCTGGCCTGATAGTTTTAGGATTGCTTACCATGAGTTTGAACCTCACTCTTCAGCGAGTTGTTTACAAGCGAGTCATCTCGATTTCGTGAATAACTGAGAGCTTCCTTCAGTCTTCGAGTACCTGCTCTATAACAGCCTGGAATTCGTACCTGTCGAAACGAATGGAAATCTATCAGACTGATATAGGTAGAGCAAGGCAAGAATAACAAGGGATTAGATTATATACTGTTGGGCAAGCACAAGTAATAGGAGACATGATCATAACACAACTTACTCCCGGATACAAGCGAGATGAACGAAGACAGCCTCTTTTATATAGAAGAGTCAGGGGTTAGGGATATAGATGGAAGCTCTGAACACATTATCCAGATATGCTAAAAAGTAAGACAATGGGTGTGGTTTAAATCTGGTTACTATATAGATGAGGTTGACTCCTCAACCTATTTATATTCAAAGTTAAGCTCACATAATCACACTAGTGGACCAAACGTTCTAGGGTAGGTTAGAGAGATAGAGTTCAACACCTGCAAACCAAGTAGGTGATTATACACAAAGATAAACATACATACCAAACAAATAAATCAAATACCGTGACCTCATTGTGTAGACAGGCAATAACTCTTCTCGTGCAATATAGTACGCCTATTACTTAACTAAATGTTGCTTTTGACGATGGAGATGGGTGTTATGCAGGGTTCTGCATGACATCGTACTGTACATATAGTGGTGAAGTGTGCCATAATAATATGAATATTGTAGTTGTAAGGAATAATTTTATAATTGATAATGTGCATTTGGGGGTACTGTAAAGTACTCTAACACAATTTCTTTATAATTACAGTTAATGATTTATTTTCCAAGGATGTTTGGGTACGCGGAGTGTGGTTTGGGGGGGTCACGTGACGTTAGCATGGTGGTAGAGGCTGGCGTCGGAGATGCTGTGTATTTAAGTTAAGTTTCTAGTTGTACACCCATTTTGTTTATCCAACTCAAGCCATAGGCTTTCATATGGCTTACCTGTATGTTCACCCAGGCTCTGACATGGTCAGGGTGCTGTGGGATGAGTGATGAAGTAAGAAATAAGGTTTGTAGTGTAATGACGGCCTGACGCTGACGGAAACCTAGTGTTATGGGGGCTGAACCTCCAGCCAGCTGTGTGTACCCTCATTTGGGCGTGTAGAATTAAGGTTTTTCTGTTATGTTATGTTATGGTGATTAAATAGATATATTTTCCTAATGGGGATTTTTGCCTAACCCTCTGTTAACCAATCCCTTGAAGTAACACATACTGGTTTAGCGCTTTCGGTGTTGACTGGGATAGCCCGGGGTGGACGGTTTGGCCTTGAGATGTGTGTAACTTTTACCTTTGCCCTTGGACCAGGCTCAAGCCCCCAGCTATCCCACATTTTTGCATAACATGGGGGCCTGTATATGGGAGAATTATCAAATTTTTGTGGTAATTCAAGTTTGCAACCTGGAAAGTCAATAATCATTCTTTACTGGGTTGGTCAGAGGAAGCATTCACTATAACACTCAAACTAAAATAATAATTTACCTTTGTTTGCAATATTGCTAGTTTTTAGGGTGTTATTATTAACTAATACCCTGTGAATAATTTACCTTTCTGTATAATATTGTTAGTTTTAGGGTGTTATTATTAACTAATACCCTGTGAATAATTTACCTTTCTGTATAATATTGTTAGTTTTAGGGTGTTATTATTAACTAATACCCTGTGAATAATTTACCTTTCTGTATAATATTGCTGGTTTTAGGGTGTTATTATTAATTAATACTCTATAAAAAACCATACCCCCGGCCGGGATTGAACCCGCGGTCATAGAGTCTCAAAACTCCAGCCCGTCGCGTTAGCCACTAGACCAGCTAGCCACAATAAGATTCATCCAACTAGGTATATTTCTACACCATAGGAAAGTTAGCACAGGCACCTCTGTGACCACAAATGCAAGTTTTTACAGACGAATCTCCAGCTAGCGTGGCCGTGACGAACTCTAGCTCAAGTCCCTTCACTGCCGTCAACATGACTCAAGAAATCGTAATGACACGATTGCAAATAAACCATACCCCCGGCCGGGATTGAACCCGCGGTCATAGAGTCTCAAAACTCCAGCCCGTCGCGTTAGCCACTAGACCAGCTAGTATGGTTTATTTGCAATCGTGTCATTACGATTTCTTAAGTCATGTTGACGGCAGTGAAGGGACTTGAGCTAGAGTTCGTCACGGCCACGCTAGCTGGAGATTCGTCTGTAAAAACTTGCATTTGTGGTCACAGAGGTGCCTGTGCTAACTTTCCTATGGTGTAGAAATATACCTAGTTGGATGAATCTTATTGTGGCTAGCTGGTCTAGTGGCTAACGCGACGGGCTGGAGTTTTGAGACTCTATGACCGCGGGTTCAATCCCGGCCGGGGGTATGGTTTATTTGCAATCGTGTCATTACGATTTCTTAAGTCAAGAGCCTTAGAGGAGCTAGGGGCTCAAGAAAGAGCTAAAGAGAGGCAGCTTGCTTCTCACCCAGACACAGACACAAGGGTAGATGTTTTTCATTTGGATAAAGCCATAAAATTTGTGCCCAAATTCCTAGAGAAAGACCCAGACCAGTTTTTTCTGTTATTTAAAAGTACGGCCAAATCCCAAGTTTGGCTGGAAAAGGAATGGGCGACATTAGCAAGAACCCAATTAGTTGGTAAAGGGTTACAGGCTATTCTTTAGAAGGATTTGCCTTTTCTGATTATCATAAGCTAAAAGAGGTAGTTTTACTGGCTTATCAAATGTTGCCGGAAAGGTACAGGCAGAAATTCAGAGGACTAAAGTTTCAGTCAGGGCAGTCTTTGGTGGAATATGGTAAGGAGAAGATGTCACTTCTAAATAGGTGGTGTCGCTCAAAGGGGGTGGTAGGCAATTATGAAGGTGTAATTACCTTAATTTTGTTAGAGGATCTTTTGGGAAATGTTCCTTCTGACCTTAAGGCATATCTTGAGGAGAAGGATCTTGATGATTTTAATAATGCTTTAGAGCTGGGTGACAGATTTTTAGTTAACCAAAAATTTGGTAGTAGTTACCACACCCCCCATACTAATAATGGTAAGTTTTCTCCACCCACCAATAGGAATAAGAAATTTCAGAAGTTTAAGCCACCCATTTATCAGCCTAATAACCAAAAGAGTTTTAATAACCCTAATTTTCCAGTACCCATTCGAGGAGCTTTTAAGTCAGCTGTCACAGGTCCAGGACTACAAGGAACAGGTGGGACGAGCCCAGTCCCCCAGAACCAAGGGATCCAACCTAGGTCAAATGGGCAGGGGGCCTTTAAACCTTATCACTGTATATATTGCAATAAACAGGGCCACCTGCAGCCATATTGTCGAAAGATGCTTAGGCTGCGGCAGATGCTTCTCCAGTAAATACACCGATTACACATGATGTGGCTTGCATTGCAGTCTTGCCCCAAGGTATTCAAAGAAGACCAGCTGTCTTTGACCCTCGGATGAAGGTCTATTCAAGTAAATCTACTGTGGCCTTACACCAAAATGAAGGTAGGGTCACGGGCGTTATGTCTTTGAGGGACACTTGTAGCACATACACCTTGCTCCGCAGGGGTGTATTGCCAGTGTCGGATGAAACCTACACCGGATTGGACATTTTTCTTAAAGGGATAACTGGAGTCCCTGTCATGACTCTAGTGCACAGGTTATGGGTAGAGTCTGAGTACCAGTCTGGGTACCTACCTGTAGGTATTGCCGAAGATGTACCTTTTGCAGGAGTTGACCTTCTACTAGGCAACAATGTTGTGGGACTCCTCAAAAGTGAGGAATGTTTGGTTTTGCAGGACCCTGCTTTACAAGGTGGTAATGACCCAATTGGAGCAACGGTACCTGAAAATTTTTCAATGTGCTTTCGGACTAAACATGGGAACAAGGCAGGAACTGTGCCTCCCTGTGACCCTTCTGCACGCTGTGGTGATGGTTTGGGCATGGGGAGCCTGTTCATTGAGTCTGACCTGCAGGAGACTCTGAGCAGTGATGAACCGGCTCAACCAGAACTCAGTTGGAGAAGTGGTCTTGGTGCTGATGTGGGAAAAAATCCCCTGACTCTGCAGCAGCTGAGTGAGGCCCAGGAAGGTTGTGACCTCCGGAACGCTATTCATTTATCAGCTGTTGCGGAGGATGTGGTTCCCAAATTTACCAAGTGTTTATTTTGCAGAGGTGATGAAATGAGCAAGACTCTTTTTAAGAGGGCCTGTGCTTACGTGGCCTCAGCAGAACTATTAAAGTGTCTTTGTCAGTATTTTTTACAGATTCTGAAGGAACGGCATTTCAGTGTTAAGACGGGAGAGCTAAATAATCAGTGTTTATTAATAAATTCCTTCTCTAACAGGTTACCAGAGTCTATACCCTTTCTGATTAATTTTGTGTGTGTGTGGTTTTGAGATTTCTGGTGAAACATTTTTGTCTCATAGACTTTGCACAAATCACCCAGAAGTCGTATTTTATGAAATGTCATGTAGTTTTGAGAGGCCTACTTGAGGTTAAATTTACCAATGTATATCATCCTAGGAGTCAAAGAAAAGCTCCATGGTTTTCCCAGTCTCTCAGTCTCTCAGCGCCTGCAATGCAATTCGGGGAACTGGAGCACAGATTTCCCTAAATCAAGAGCCCCTCACCAACATTTCCCCAGTACCAGAAGGGACTGGGAGGAGGGAATTCCCCTCCTTTTCATTACCGTGAGGGGAAGCACTCTGGAATCATTAAGTCATGTGCTACGTGAGGATGGTGATGTTTCCCCCGCAGTGTTTTTTCTCAGTTTCAGAAACTGCTTGGCTAAGATGAGGTCGATGGCACTAGTGCACCAGCCCACCAGTCTGCCTGGGATGACATGGGACCATGAGGTAGTGCTATATATTCTGGAAGCTGGAGAGATGGGATTGGCATTGGAGCTGGGTCCTGGGAAGGCTATGATGGAACTGTGTAGTGGCTTCAAAATGATGGTGGATAAGGTCCCTGAGAAAGATAATGTAAGCAGGAAAATTGTAGGAGATTGTGGAAGACTTGGATCTTCTGAAAGACTGGTTGTAGTGTTGGCTCAGCCATGGTGCACCTTAATGAATGAATTTTGGGATGCTGAAAAATGGGGCCATGTTAACCCCCATGAGGTAGAGGTTTTGAAATTTGTGCAATGTCAGCAGACCTGGCATGATGTAAGCTGGGGTGAAATAGATTCCTTGAAGGAAGTGAAGTGTTTATTTCTAGTGACTGTGTTTGTATCCAGCGAGAGTCGGTGGACATTGTCTTTTACTGGTCTCACACTAGGTGATACCTTGAAAGCGTGCACTGACTGCCGCCAGGTACTTTTAAGAAATAAGGTTTTGTCTCCTCTTTATGAACTACATGCAAAGTGTGTGAATGAACCGTGAGGGTGGGGTCATCTGATTCCCATGACCATGTGTGCCAAGGACACACCCATATTTGTAACTTTAATATCTCTGTACATGAACCTTTTGTATGCCATTAACCCTCAAGATCTTTTATGTATAATCCTGAGTTACCCACCCCGGGTTTTGCAAAATGATACAGAGGTTGGGTCAGTCTTGTTGCAGGGTAGAGCAGGAGAAGTAATGCCACTCGGCTGCTTCTCAGCAAAAAGTAGCAGGCACCAAAGAAGTTATACCTCCATAGAAAAGGAGGCTCTTGCTTTAGTGTTGACAGTGCAACATTTTGAGGTGTATATAACATCATCAGTTTACCGTATAACGGTGTATAGTGACCATAATCCTTTACGTTTCCTTCACTTAATGAGGAACCACAATCAGACTTATGAGGTGGGCCTTGTTTCTCCAACCTTTTAATCTTATGATTCATTATGTGAAGGGAGCGGAGAATGTGGTTGCTGATGCCTTGTCTCGTATTTAAAGTGCACAATGTAGTGTATAGATCACTTATCTATTCTTATTTTGCAGTGATTTGCGGTAGACGACATAAGAATCAGGATTCCTTGGAATGACATGTAGGTTGCGGCCTGGGAGGTCCACCTTTTGGGGGTCTTAAGAACATAAGAAAGGAGGAACACTGCAGGAGGCCTGCTGGCCCATACTAGGCAGGTCCTTTACAATTCATCCCACTAACAAAACATTTGCCCAACCCAATTTTCAATGCCACCCAAGAAATAAGCTCTGATGTGAAAGTCCCACTCAAATCCAACCCCTCCCACTCATGTACTTATCCAACCTAGATTTGAAACTACCCAAAGTCCCAGCCTCAATAACCCAACTAGGTAGACTGTTCCACTCATCAACTACCCTATTTCCAAACCAATACTTTCCTATGTCCTTTCTAAATCTAAACTTATCTAATTTAAATCCATTACTGCGGGTTCTCTCTTGGAGAGACATCCTCAAGACCTTATTAATATCCCCTTTATTAATACCTATCTTCCACTTATACACTTCGATCAGGTCTCCCCTCATTCTTCGTCTAACAAGTGAATGTAACTTAAGAGTCTTCAATCTTTCTTCATAAGGAAGATTTCTAATGCTATGTATTAATTTAGTCATCCTACGCTGAATGTTTTCTAACGAATTTATGTCCATTTTGTAATATGGAGACCAGAACTGAGCTGCATAATCTAGGTGAGGCCTTACTAATGATGTATAAAGCTGCAGTATGACCTCTGGACTTCTGTTGCTTACACTTCTTGATATAAATCCCAGTAATCTATTTGCCTTATTACGTACGCTTAGGCATTGCTGTCTTGGTTTAAGGTTGCTGCTCACCATAACCCCCAAGTCCTTTTCGCAATCTGTATGGCTAAGTTCTACATCATTTAACTTATAAGTACTAGGGTTATGGGCACTCCCAAGCTTCAGAACCTTGCATTTATCTACATTGAACTGCATCTGCCACTTTTCTGACCAAGAATAGAGTTTGTTTAAATCCTCCTGAAGTTCCCTAACATCTACGTTTGAATCAATTATCCTACCTATCTTTGTGTCATCGGCGAATTTGCTCATATCACTAGTAATTCCCTCATCAAGATCATTGATATATATTATAAACAACAACGGGCCCAAGACTGATCCCTGTGGAACGCCACTTGTTACAGATCCCCACTCGGATTTAACCCCATTTATGGACACACTGCTTCCTGTCAGTGAGCCATGACTCGATCCACGAGAGCACTTTTCCCCCAATGCCATGAGCTGCCACTTTCTTTAACAGTCTATGGTGCGGAACTCTATCAAAAGCCTTACTAAAATCTAAGTAAATAATATCAAATTCTTTATCGTGGTCAACAGCCTCAAAAGCTTTACTGAAGAAAGTTAATAAATTAGTTAGACAAGACCGGCCTCTTGTGAATCCATGCTGAGTATCATTATTCAAGCTATGCTTATCGAGATGGCTTCTTATAATCTCAGCTATAATTGACTCTAGTAATTTGCCTACAAATGAGGTCAGGCTTATTGGGCGGTAATTTGAGGGTAACGACTTGTCCCCTGTTTTAAAAATAGGAATTACATTAGCCATCTTCCACATATCAGACACTACACCTGTTTGAAGAGATAAATTAAAAATATTAGTTAATGGTTCACAGAGTTCCATTTTGCATTCCTTAAGAACCCTTGAAAAAACCTCATCAGGACCCGGCGACTTATTTTGCTTCAGTCTGTCTATCTGCTTCACAACCATTTCACTAGTGACTGTGATGTTACATAATTTATCTTCTTCTAGCCCACTATAAAAATTAATTACTGGAATATTGTTAGTGTCTTCCTGTGTAAAAACTGAGAGAAAATAATTATTAAAAATCGAGCACATTTCATTCTCTTTGTCAGTAAGGTGCCCATAGTTATTTTTAAAGGGACCTATCTTATCTCTAACTTTTGTTCTATAGACCTGGAAAAAACTTTTTGGGTTAGTTTTAGAATCCCTAGCAACTTTAATTTCATAGTCCCTTTTAGCTTTTCTTATCCCCTTTTTAATGTCCCTCTTAATGTCAATATACTGATTCATAAGATGACCCTCACCTCTTTTGATACGCCTATAAATTCCTTTCTTATGCCCTAGTAGATATTTGAACCTATTATTCATCCATTTTGGGTCATTTCTAATTTCTTTATATGGGATAAACGTTCTTTGAGCAGCATATATAGTGTTCAGAAAACTGTCATATTGATAGCTCACTTCAGTGATGACTCCAGGGTTTTACGGCCGCAGTCCCACCAACAAGATTTATGTGCCTATCCACCCGTTGTTTTTAGGGGCCTGATATTTTCCCCTCTCCTGTGCTCTCCTGATTCTCGTAGAGGTGTGTCATGGGAACCAGTTTTGTTTACTAAAGATTGCTGTGAGATGGGAGTGATAATGTGATTTTGTTTTCTCAGTAGAATTTAACATGTAACATCTGTTTTTCTTTTCTTTGAATTCCTGAAAAATGTACTTACTGTTTAAAAGTTTTTTTGGTGGCACATACAGTTTGGTCTGCCTTGCAACATACTGAACTTTGGTGTTACTTCATAAAACGGCATTCCTCAGGGGGATTTTGTACAAAGTTTACTTGCTCGTTTATAAGTTTGCTTGATGTGATTTAGGTAAAATGCATCAACGCCAGCGCCTGGCCAGCGCTGTGTTGTAATGGTGCCTTTTCCTAAAACAGCTGTCTAAGAGTGTGACTGTGAGCTCGTTGGGCATAGAACTTGATCACTTTTATGTTCGACGAGTTTCATATGTCTGCAATCTAGTACCTCAGGTTGTTAATATTGCATATTTGTAGTACCTAAAGACCGTGATTGTATGGTGGTCATTCCCCAGTTATCATTTTGCCAGTTGCCTCAGACCTTAATGTGGGGCTTATTTTCTTTTTTTTCTTTTTGCCTAGCGGTGTCCGTAGGGACCCCGCTAGCAGAGTGAGACCTACGGTCTGGGGGGAAGGTGTTATGCAGGGTTCTGCATGACATCGTAATGTACATATAGTGGTGAAGTGTGCCATAATAGTATGAATATTATAGTTGTAAAGAATAATTTTATAATTGATAATGTGCATTTGGGGGTACTGTAAAGTACTCTAACTGCAATTATAAAGAAATTGTGTTAATGATTTATTTTCCAAGGATGTTTGGGTACGCGGAGTAAGCATGGTTTGGGGGAGTCACGTGACGTTAGCATGGTGTGTAGAGGCTGGCGTCGGAGATGCTGTTTATTTAAGATAAGTTTGTAGTTGTGCACTCATTTTGTTTATCCAACTAAGCCATAGGCTCTCATATGGCTTACCTGTATGTTCACCCAGGCTCTGACATGGTCAGGGTGCTGTGGGATGAGTG
Organism: Cherax quadricarinatus; assembly: GCF_038502225.1. Taxonomy (NCBI): domain Eukaryota; kingdom Metazoa; phylum Arthropoda; class Malacostraca; order Decapoda; family Parastacidae; genus Cherax; species Cherax quadricarinatus. The sequence continues at coordinate 12,376 of NW_027196635.1, read as the reverse complement.
AGAAAATAAGAAATGAGGTTTGTAGTGTAATGACGGCCTGACGCTGACGAAGCCTAGTGTTATCGTGGCTGAACCTCCAGCCAGCTGTTGTGTGTACCCTCATTTGGGCGTTTAGGATTAAGGTTTTTCTGTTATGTTATGTTATGGTAACTAAATAGATATATTTTCCTAATTGGGATTTTTGCCTAACCCTCTGTTACCCAACCCCTTGAAGTACACATACCAGTTTAGCGCTTTCTGTTTTGACTGGGATAGCCCTGGGTGGCCGGTTTGGGCTTGAGATGTGAGTAACTTTTACCTTTGCCCTTAGACCAGGCTCAAGCCCCCAGCTATCCCACATTTTTGCGTAACAATAACTCCTTGGATCATGCTAAGACAAGCTCCTTGGATCATATTGTGACGAGCTCTCTGGATCATTCTTTGACGTCCTCCTCGGATCATGCTATGACGAGCTCCTGGGATCCAACTTTTCTTCCGATTTTTTTCGCCTGACGAAATCTGGACTCTTTCCCTCTATGGCAAACACCATCAGTCAGGTTATGGAAAACCTCCTCAATCTCACTATGTCCAGCTTCAATTCCTCGGATCATCACTATATCAACAGGAAACAGAATTTTTTTATTTCTTTATTTTTTTCAGGAGCTTAACTCCGTGTCCTCGTATCAAGATTTCTAAAAAAAAAAAAAAAATTCTAGGGTCATATAATGTTAACGAAAAATTAATTATTTTTTCCTTGAGAGTTAATGAAACATTGCGACTGATGTCCGTAGACTTTCGTGCGGTTGATATTCCATTCTGCACTCTAGTGCTCTTATTCTTAAGACTCATTATTCAGTGTAACAAAGATGAGCTACCTGTAGTGAAAGATGAGTTTATAACTGCTGGGCCCTGTATGACCCTGTATGACAAGTGTTATATGTTACAACACCTGACCACCTAAGTGGTAATAAATTAAGCTATAGCTCTTGGCTCCCAAAGCTAATGTGATACAGCTCTGGTCCAACATTATAAAATGTGGAAATGGTATATTGATACCGATAAGATGTGGTAAAAGACACTTATGTCCAGTTCAGGACATTTATTAAAGGGAACGTTTCGCCACGAGTGGCTTGTTCAGTTCTAATCCTAATCATTAGGACTGAAGAAGTCACTCGTGGCGAAACGTTTCCTTTAATAAATGTCCTGAACAGTACATATGTGTCTTTTTCCACATTATAAAATGTGTTACAGCTCCTGGCTCCCAAAGAAGATGCGATAGATCATTTTTTTGGGTAAACAACTCAAAAGTTGACCACTTAGTGGTATAAAGATAACAAAGGTGACCACTTAGTGGTATAAAGATAACAAAGGTGACCACTTAGTGGTATAAAGATAACAAAGGTGACCACTTAGTGGTATGAAGGTAACAAAGGTGACCACTTAGTGGTATAAAGGTAGCAAAGGTGACCACTTAGTGGTATAAAGGTAGCAAAGGTGACCACTTAGTGGTATAAAGGTAGCAAAGGTGACCACTTAGTGGTATAAAGGTAACAAAGGTAAACTCCAAAGTATTAATGAGGTAATAATATAGCAAGAGGAGGACATAACTCCTGGGTTCATTATTTTTAGAGGAATTAAGATCATAAGGTGCATAAATTAGGAACAAACATTGGCAAAACAATACACTATAACATTTTTACAACTGTATTCACAATCCAACCATCAGGAGGTACACAACAAGCCAACCATCAGGAGGTACACAACAAGCCAACCATCAGGAGGTACACAACAAGCCAACCATCAGGAGGTACACAACAAGCCAACCATCAGGAGGTACACAACAAGCCAACCATCAGAAGGTACACAACAAGCCAACCATCAGGAGGTACACAACAAGCCAACCATCAGGAGGTACACAACAAGCCAACCATCAGGAGGTACACAACAAGCCAACCATCAGGAGGTACACAACAAGCCAACCATCAGGAGGTACACAACAAGCCAACCATCAGGAGGTACACAACAAGCCAACCATCAGAAGGTACACAAGCCAACCATCAGGAGGTACACAACAAGCCAACCATCAGAAGGTACACAACAAGCCAACCATCAGGAGGTACACAACAAGCCAACCATCAGGAGGTACACAACAATCCAACTATCAGGATGTACACATCAATCCAACCATCAGGAGGTACACAACAAGCCAGCCATCAGGAGGTACACAACAATCCAACCATCAGGAGGTACACAACAAGCCAACCATCAGGAGGTACACAACAAGCCAACCATCAGGAGGTACACAACAAGCCAGCCATCAGGAGGTACACAACAAGCCAACCATTAGGAGGTACACAACAAGCCAGCCATCAGGAGGTACACAACAATCCAACTATCAGGAAGTACACAACAAGCCAACCATCAGGAGGTACACAACAATCCAACCATCAGGAGGTACACAACAATCCAACCATCAGGAGGTACACAACAATCCAACTATCAGGATGTACACAACAAGCCAACCATCAGGAGGTACACAAGCCAACCATCAGGAGGTACGCAACAATCCAACCATCAGGAGGTACACAACAAGCCAACCATCAGGAGGTACACAACAATCCAACCATCAGGAGATACACAACAATCCAACCATCAGGAGGTACACAACAATCCAACCATCAGGAGGTACACAAGAAGCCAACCATCAGGAGGTACACAACAAGCCAGCCATCAGGAGCTACACAACAATCAAACCATCAGGAGGTACACAATCCAACAATCAGGAGGTACACAACAATCCAACCTTCAGGAGGTACACAACAAGCCAACCATCAGGAGGTACACAACAATCCAACCATTAGGAGGTACACAACAAGCCAATCATCAGGAGGTACACGACAAGCCAGCCATCAGGAGGTACACAACAATCCAACCATCAGGAGGTACACAACAAGGCAAACATCAAGGGGTACACAACAAGGCAAACATCAAGGGGTACACAACAAGCCAACCATCAGGAGGTACACAACAAGCCAAACATCAAGGGGTACACAACAAGGCAAACATCAAGGGGTGCACAACAAGCCAACCATCAGGAGGTACACAACAAGCCAAACATCAAGGGGTACACAAGGCAAACATCAAGGGGTGCACAACAAGCCAACCATCAGGAGGTGCACAATCCAACCATCAGGAGGTACACAACAAGCCAGCCATCAGGAGGTACACAACAATCCCACCATCAGGAGGTACACAGCAATCCAACCATCAGGAGGTACACAACAAGCCAGCCATCAGGAGGTACACAGCAAGCCAGCCAAAGACATAACGAACAACTTTGATCACTTACACACATTCTCACACACTCTTGTATATACTAGTATTTTTTTATAATCGATGATAATGTACCAGACTATACTTAAGAGTCATAATGATATGAAATGTGCCTTTAGCACTATATTACTACGAGAGGAGTGTAGAACTTTATATCCTAATTTACAACAAATTCATGTACTTGATTTCGTCCACCTAGACAACTTTGATAATAAACTTCTCAACTGTACTTCGTTAGTTAGTATCCTATCAGTTGCAATCCTCAAGCAGTATTAAAATTTATCATAATTTTAAACGATAACTGCAACAGAATACTTATTACTTGTTACAAAAAACAAGAAACAGGCTGAATGCTAGAGGGGGAGACCTTCTTGTATTCTCTGGAGATAGATATCGCCTTTATGTAAGTCAAGAAAATCATTAGTTAGATTACTCCAATCGAAAATAGACAGATGTTCCCTAAGTCCAATATAATTAGCAGAAAGAAAATCGGGGACTTTTACCGTATTATCCTTATTCTGGTAGTCCCAGGTAATATTAAAAGTAATGGATTTGTGTTAACTTGCGCCAAGCTCTTCAGTGATCTCCAGATTATTTACGAGTTTTCATTATTTGACAAGACTAGGTCGAGCAAATTATTGCCTCTGGTAGGCTCTGTTACACACTGTTTCAGAAAACAGTCCTGAACTACTTCCATAAAGTCACTGGACTCCAGATTACCGGTCAGAGAAGTCCAATCAATTTGACTAAAGTTATAATCCCCTACTATCACTATGTTAATGTGTCTATAAGCCCTAACAATTTCTTCCCAAAGAAGTCTCCCTCTATCGTGATCCAAGCCTGGAGGTCGGTATATTACACCTAGAATTAGTTTTTCTTGACCTTCTAGAAACTCTACCCAAACAGATTCTGTTACTCATCCGTCTATTTTTATACCTGTTTTTATGCAACAATTTATATTTTTTCGTACATATAATGCAACTCCACCCCCTTTCCCGTTATATCTATCTACAAGGAACAACTTAAACCCTTGAATATGAAACTCAGCAATCATATCCCGACTCTTTAAATTATACCATGTTTCAAGTATTGCAATGACATCAAAGTTCCCAGCACATGCTACCAAACGTGATTCATTAATTTTATCTCTGGCGCTTCGACAGTTAGTATAAAATACATTAATATGCTTTTTCTTGTGAACCTTTTTACTATTCAGCTTTTCTTTTACACAATTTCTGTTACTGTCATTATCCTGTGTTAGTTGATGACTGTTATTGTTAAGATTTATGATATCAAAGCCTAAATCAATATTTCGACACTCATTATTTTCCATTCCTAAACCCATATCTCTAACTAATCCTAGTTTAAAGCACTAACAACATCCTCAACTGAGTTAGCGAGAAAACCCACACCTGCCCTGGATAAGTGAACCCCATCCCTGGCATACATGTCATTCCGGCAATAGAAGTGGTCCCAGTTGTCAATGAATAGTACTGCATTATCCTTACAGTGATTGTCCAGCCAGCAATTTATACCATTCGCTTTGGACAGCCATTTATTTCCATCTCCCCTTCTTGGCAAAATGTCACATATAACAGGGCTCCCTCCCTTCTTCCCAATAATGTCTATTACTTCTACACTTGCCTACATTGCCTCCAGCACTGAGCCAGATAATAGGATTGATCCCATTACTGTACATGATGTTGTCAAGCTGACTAACAATATCCTCCATCCCAGCCCCAGGGAAGCACACCCTCTGTCTCCTACTTCTATCCTTCAAGCATATGGTCCTATCCATGTACCCAAACTGACTGTCCCCAACAAGCACAATATTCTTACATTCCTTGTTCTTCATCATTGCAACATTCCCAATAGTCAACTCACATTCGTCTCGTAGCACAGAGACAGTTCGAAGCTTCCACAGCAATCTCTTGCTTCTTCATTATTTCTATCTCTCCATTCGTCCTCTTGATCTTCAACTTCATTCCATGCTGTCCGGCCACTACTTAGGTTTCTTTCTTGATCTGAGGACTCACAACAGGAGGATTACTAGGAATCCTCTTGTTTTCCAATATCAATCGCCATATCTCAAGCTTAGCCATCCTTAGTTGCTCCTTAAGCTGCTGGTAAAGTTGCTCATTGGAGGACATCTTGGGTCAGTGAAGGCATCTTGGGTCAGTGAGGGCATCTTGGGTCAGTGAGGGCTTCTTGGTTCAGTGAGGGCATCGAGGAAAATGATAACTTTCAAAACAAGAGAACAGAGAACCTTCACTCCATGTATATGTCAAGCACCTTAATTACTGGGAACATTTACAGTCTCTTAGGTAAGTGGTGAAGGGTGTATGGGTGAACACTTGGAACCACAGACCTGGGGTGGGACTTGTTGACCGCGGACCGGGGATAGAACTGGGTGAGGGATCACCCAGACTTCAAGGGAAGGGAAGACATCCGGGGGCCCACGGATGATTTCACGGAGAAGGCATAGATGCAAAAGTTGGAATTATTGAGTGAAGGATAGGAACTGAGGAAGGAAGAATATCTGAGGGGACACATAAGGATTGGACACATGAACCTGGGTAAGGTAGGACAGTGTAGGATAGGAAGTGGGGAAGGGAGATTATCTGAGGGGACACAGATGGACTCCTGGACACATGAACCTGGGTAAGGTAGGACAGTGTAGGATAGGAAGTGGGGAAGGGAGATTATCTGAGGGGACACAGATGGACTCCTGGGCACAGTTGCCCCCCCCCCAAAAAAAAAAAACTTTCATTATTCACTCCATCACTGTCTTGCCTACCGGTTTCCCTGAACCCCTTCATAAATGTTACCTAGCTCACACTCCAACAGCACGTCAAGTCCTAAAAACCATTTTTCTTCATTCGCTCTTGTCTAAGACGGTCACATATGCTTGCTGGAAGTCCAAGCCCCTCGCACACAAAACCTCCTAGGCCGACCATGACCCCGCCATCCCTCCACTATAGATTTATACACTCTCGAAGTCATTCTGTTTCGTTCCATCCTCTCTATTATACATTTTGCCAATCCATCACCTCCTCCTAATTTCCAGACTATGGATTCTCTACATTGCCCTCAGACATGATATCTGCCTCCAGCCTTCCCCTCGCTGTATAATTCACTACCCATGCTTCACACCTATATAAGAGCATTGGCATAACTATACTCTCATACATTTCCCTCTTTGCTTCCATGAATAACGTTCTTTGTCTACACAGACTCCTCAATGCACCACTCACCTTTTTCCCCTAGTTAATATGATTCACCTCATCTTTCATATAACCATCTGCTGACACGTCCACTTCCAGATATCTGAATACATTCACCTTCTTCATACTCTCTCCCTCCAATCTGATATTCAGTCTTTCGTTCCCAAAAATTTTTGTTATCCTCATCACCTTACTCTTTCCTGTATTCACTTTTAATTTCCTTCTTTTACATTCCCTAACAAACTCATCCACCAACTTCCGCAACTTCTCTTCAGGATCTCCCGAAAGCACAGTGTCATCAGCAAAGAGCAACTGTGACGACTCCCACTTTGTGTTAGATTTTTTATCTTATAACCCCATACCTCTTGCCAACACTCGAGCATTCATTTCTCTAACAATCCCATCTATAAATATATTGAACAACCATGGTGACATCACACATCCCTTCATAAAGCCTCCTTTTACTGAGAAATAATCTCCTTCTTCCCTACATACTCTGCGCCTCACTATCTTCATAAAAACTCTTTACTGCTTTCAGCAACCTACCTCCTATTCCATACATTTGCAACATCTGTCAAATTGCATCCCATATTATTCGCCTTTTCCAAACCCATAAATGCCACTAAAACTTCTTTACCCTTATCTAAATACTGTTCACCTATATGTTTCACTGCAAACACTTGGTTTATGCACCCCATACCCTTCTTGAAGCCTTCTTGTTCATCTGCTATCCTGCTCTCCGTCTTACTCTAAATTCTTTCAATAATAACTCTACATTACTTTACCAGGTATAGGAAACGGACATATTTCCCTATACAATTTACACTCTATGAATGCTCTCTACCAGTCTCTAGGTACCTTTCCATCTTTCATACATATATTAAACAAATGCACTAACCACTCCAAAACTATATCCCCACCTGCTTTTAACATTTTTATCTATACCCATCAATCCCAGCCGCTTTACCCCCCTTCATTCTACCCACAACCTCACGAACTTCCCCCACACTCACAGCTGACTCTTCCTCACTCCTACATATGTTATTCCTCCTTGCCTTATACACGAAATCACAGCTTCCCTATCGTCATCACAATTTAACAATTCCTCAATATATTCCCTCCACCTTGCCAATACCTCTAACTCTCCATTTAATAACTATCATCTCCTATTTTTAACTATCAAATCAATTCGTTCTCTAGCCTTTCTCAACTTATTAATCTCGCTCCAAAACTTTTTCTTATTTTCAAAGAAATTTGTTGATATCTCACCCACTCTCTCATTTGTTCTCATTTTATTCCTTCACTACTCTCTTTACCTCTTTTTTCCTCTCCATATCTTCCTTCCTCCTTGCATCACTTTTACTTTGCAAAAACCTTTCATATGCTAACTTTTTCTCTCTTATTGCTCTCTTTACCTCATCATTCCATCAATCGCTCTTCTTCCCTCCCGCACCCATTTTCCTGTAGCCACAAACTTCTGTTGAACACTTTAACACTACATTCCTAAACCTTCCCCATACATCTTCAACCCCATTGCCTATACTCTCACTATACACAAATAACCCGCACATATGAGAGAGGAGCTTACAACGACGTTTCGGTCCGACTTGGACCATTTACAAAGTCACACTGACGAAAAGGAGAGAAGGAGAGGTATACATCGGCAAGAGATGGTAGTAGTAGTAATAGTAGTGGAGGTAGAAGGTAGTAGTAGTAGTAGTAGTAGTAAGGAGGAGGAGCCAGTTTAATACTTTGTATATGGTCCAGGTCGGACCGAAACGTCGTCGTAAGCTCCTCTCTTCTATGTGCGGGTTATTTGTGTATAGTTCCAGTCACGGTATTGTACCTGTTTTTATTTATACTCTCACTAGCCCATCTATCCTCCAAAAGTTGTTTATATCTTACCCTAACTGTCTCCTCCTTTAATTTATAAACCTTCACCTCTCTCTTAATTGCTGCTTCCATTTTCCTTTTACATTCACTGTAGCTACAACTAAAAAGTGATCTAATATATCCGTTCTCCTTTATAAACATGTACATTGGGGTTATAACTTTCTTTACTTTTTTTTCCAAATAAAACATCACCGGTCTCAAAAATCGATGAACTTTTGTTTAAAAACAAAGAAGTCCCTAATTCCTCTCAGTTTTCAAAAAAGGTCAACAAAAGGTCAACCCTAAATAAAAACTACGAATCAACATATCCGAGTTACTACTCATAAGTTGCAACTCAGGAAAGTATTAATTGGCAACTCAAATTAACGAAAAATATTAATCACCATATATTTACGTTACTAATCATAAGTAGCAGCTCAGAAAATTACTAATTGACAACTCAAACCAAAATTTATCAGTTGTCAGCATCAAGTTCTGGACAGGATTCTCCGTTTGTAATGGATGTAAATCTTGGTGCTAAAACATCGAGTATCCGTTTTTATCCCAACTGGTGAAGAATTATGAGGAACTAAAGGCACAGTTTGTTAATGGAAAAGAAACAGGATGGAGCGATGATACGAAGTCTTTGTACTATCTAACACGAGTGCTTAGATTCGAGATGGAATTCAACAGTTATTCTATCTGTTCTTGAATTCATTCTTATACCTACAAGACGGAAGACTTTGGAGAAGATACGCGGATTCATTTCATACACCTGGGCAGATTATTGCTTTACTGATCAGATGTACGATGAAAATGGCTTCAAGAATTGGTCAGAAATATTGAAACCTTACACAAAAGAACACATCAAAACACTTACAAAGAAGTGTGATCAGCTTTTAATGTTAAGATTGTGAATAATGAAGACAAACCTTGTGGAACATAGTGTACCAGTGTGCGTATTCCTAGACTGTGGAAGACGTGGACAGCCAAGGACACTTCAGCTTCTATCAAGTCACCAATACCTGTCGAGAAGGGTGTAAATAACACCATAGCTCACGTTACAAGAGCAAGGTAGGTTTCGAACTATCTTGTCATAGAGGGGACTGCGCAGTTCTTGTGTCACAAGGAGTTTGAAATCATCCTATAGTCGTCATTGAGGTGTGGACTTTTGAGTCCACACACGTGAGTATAGGATTCAATGGATCCAGTCAGTATTCAGTAGTGAAAATACTGGCATAACACCCCCTAGGGGAAATTAAACTTATACATAATTTATATTCCAGCCCTTGAGGAAGTGCATACCACAGCTTCACAAGACATCGCCTACAGGGACGGCTTCTGTAATGACTGTATGTAAGGAAGCAGTACAGAGTAATAATGCAATCACAGAGTGCAACGGACAAGTGTAGTAGTAGCAGCAGCAACACACACACAGCAAGAGGCATTCTTGAGTTTCCCCAGCGTTCGGGCTTAATGCCCAAAGCTGGGGTGTGACTCCAAAAAGATCCTGTAGTGCTTGCTGCCTTTCCACCTCATTACATAGTCTGCTGCTATGAAGCTGCCACACCTTTCGAGCCAGGTGTGGGCGGGGTTTGTGGCAGCACAAGGTGCCTAGCTTCTCCCTCCGAGTCTCTTGGGGGCGGGGAATAGGGCTAGGCCTGGGGACAGCTGGTCCCAGAAGACGAGGAGGTATTTGTACCTCCTTCCTTGGCAGATATTGGTCTGAGACACTCCCTCGACAGGGAACCAAGGCCGGGCCACCCAATGGAAAAGCCCCGGGCCGGGCGACTATACTGACGAATCTAGAATTATATACTGACTACAGGAAGCAGCATTATTAAGCAGTAGTCTGTACTGACAGTCGTTGAGGTATGACCAAGTGGCACTGAGAGAGAGAGAGAGAGAGAGAGAGAGAGAGAGAGAGACAGACAGACAGACAGACAGACAGACAGAGAGAGAGAGAGAGAGACATTTTGTATTTAAATAGAATAATACTTCAGCGTTGTGTTGCTGCCCTCTATTAGTTACATTGTGGAAACAAAAGCTTTCTATGTCATTCAGCATTCCATCACACTGGATATGTTGCATTCAACAAATAACAAAATCTGTCAACCTGAGATAAACGTCTTTGATAGGTCGATGGTATTGTCTACTACGTCTTGGTATTGTTTGCTACTCATGGCATTAGCTACTACGCCATGGTATTGTTTACTCTCATGGCATTATCTACTACGTCATGGCATTGTCTATTACGCCATGGCACTGTCTAATACACCATGGTATTGTCTACTACATCATGGTATTGTCTAATACGCCATGGTATTGTCTACCACCTCATAGTATTGTCTACTAGGCCGTGGCATTGTCTACTACACGTTCAGTACGATACCATAGCGTCGAATGATTCGTTCCGCTGGTAAAAGAAATAGAACAGCTAGTCTGGGGACAGTAGTAGTAACGGACAGTAGTTCACTGTTGCTAGGATAGTCAAACGGGTGACCGGAGAAAAATTAATCTTAAACAGTGATTATCTAACAAATCTGTCCAACCCGTTTTCCCTTCGCGCGTAAAAAATATTTATTGTATCTTTCTTAATCTTTCATTTAATGCCATTGTGGAATATTATACTTGGATAATTTTTATTGAAAGAGGCCAATCTAACCTAATTAAACATTACCTAATCTAACCAAACCAAAACATCCTAAATCCAAACGTTTGTTGTGAACAAATGTGAATTATCCACTTAGAAGTGAAAAACCTGGGTTGAGGAAAGTGTTGAAAGAGGAAACGAATAACGATTATAAATGGGGAGGAAGAGGAATAATTCAGTAGGAGTGAAATAAGAAGATAAGAAGATGAGAAGGAAGGATCAGTTGAGAAGAGATTTGGAAGAAGGATATACTGGAGAAAGAGTGGATGGCTTGACAAAGAAGACGAGGAGAAAGAGGAAAGAGAAGGAATAGAGAGGAGAGAAAGAGAGGAGAATAAGTGGAGTGACAGGGAGTTGGAGGGGAAGACATGAGGTAACAAGAGAAGGGGGTAGTTGAAGAGGGAGATGGAAGCGTACGAGGGTAAGAGAGGAGGAAAAAAAAGAAGAATCGGGACTAGAGAAAGGAAAAGATGGTGGCAGGGAAGAGAAAGAGATTTGAAGGAGGGAAAGCTTGGAGGGTGATGGTAAATTATGAAGACGTAGAGAGAGACAAGAGGGCGTGGAGAGAGAGAGAGAGAGAGAGAGAGAGAGAGAGAGAGAGAGAGAGAGAGAGAGAGGAAAAGTATATATTATTGGTAAAAGAGGCATGAAATTTACAGGAGAAATGGAAACGGACATGCTGGCTATAACTGCCTCTGCTTAATTAACACTGAACCGGTCATAACTATTCGTCTTATTCAAGTGTGTACCACTGTTATGTCTAACGCAACTATATGCTTCTGCCACTACTACTACTACTACTACTACTACTACTACTACTACTACTTCTACTACTAACAAGGATGTCTCAATGTCACATAATCGTCGTCAAGGAGCTGACAGACACAAATGTGTGGATTACAGTTTGGCCGCGTGTGGCATTTAGTTGAATCTTATTCATGTCAATTGCGTGTCTAGCGGTTTCATAAATGTCGGTATTGTCTTCGTGCTTACATCTTCGGCAGGCAATTTATTCTATTCTGCTTTAATCATGCTTGCAAAATGAACTTTGCATACATTCTAAGTTTCATTCTATTGCTTCAAGTTATGGACTCATTATACAAATGAATGGATTAAGACCTCTGAGGGGGGGTACAGTAGAAACGAAGAAGAGAGAGAGAGAGAGAGAGAGGGACTTCTGCGCCAGCCTTCGTCGGGTGTGGACGTCTCTCTCTCTTACCTGAGTATCAGTTACAAATTTCTCCCGTTCCATCGGCTTTTAGCCAGCTCCATTTTTTCCGCTCTGCGGATAATTCTTTATCGGTCTTTGTTGGGA
>NW_027196634.1:0-83156 GCF_038502225.1 Cherax quadricarinatus | reverse complement strand
CTTTCACCATCATTCACTCCATCACTGTCTTGCCAGAAGGGTGCTTTACACTACAGTTTTTAAACTGCAACATTAACATCCCTCCTTCAGAGTGCAGACACTGTACTTCCCATCTCCAGGGCTCAAGTCCGGCCTGCCGGTTTCCCTGAACCCCTTCATAAATGTTACTTTGCTCACATTCCAACAGCACGTCAAGTATTAAAAACCATTTGTCTCGATTCACTCCTATCAAACAAGCTCACGCATGCCTGCTGAAAGTCGAAGCCCCTCACACACAAAACCTCCTTTACCCCCTCCCTCCAACCTTTCCTAGGCCGACCCCTACCCCGCCTTCCTTCCACTACAGACTGATACACTCTTAAAGTCATTCTGTTTCGCTCCATTCTCTCTACATGTCCGAACCATCTCAACAACCCTTCCTCAGCCCTCTGGACAACAGTTTTGGTAATCTCGCACCTCCTCCTAACTTCCAAACTAAGAAATTCTCTGCATTATATTCACACCACACATTTCCCTCAGACATGACATCTCCACTGCCTCCAGCCTTCTCCTCTCTGCAACATTCATCACCCATGCTTCACACCCATATAAGAGCGTTGGTAAAACTATACTCTCATACATTCCCCTCTTTGCCTCCAAGGACAAAGTTCTTTGTCTCCACAGACTCCTAAGTGCACCACTCACCCTTTTCCCCTCATCAATTCTATGATTCACCTCATCTTTCATAGACCCATCCGCTGACACGTCCACTCCCAAATATCTGAATACATTCACCTCCTCCATACTCTCTCCTTCCAATCTGATATCCAATCTTTCATCACCTAATCTTTTTGTTATCCTCATAACCTTACTCTTTCCTGTATTCACTTTTAATTTTCTTATTTTGCATACCCTACCAAATTCATCCACCAATCTCTGCAACTTCTCTTCAGAATCTCCCAAGAGTACAGTGTCCTCAGCAAAGAGCAACTGTGACAACTCCCACTTTATGTGTGATTCTTTATCTTTTAACTCCACGCCTCTTGCCAAGACCCTCGCATTTACTTCTCTTACAACCCCATCTATAAATATATTAAACAACCACGGTGACATCACACATCCTTGTCTAAGGCCTACTTTTACTGGGAAATAATTTCCCTCTTTCCTACATACTCTAACTTGAGCCTCACTATCCTCGTAAAAACTCTTCACTGCTTTCAGTAACCTACCTCCTATACCATACACCTGCAACATCTGCCACATTGCCCCTCTATCCACCCTGTCATACGCCTTTTCCAAATCCATAAATGCCACAAAGACCTCTTTAGTCTTATCTAAATACTGTTCACTTCTTTGGTTCACTGTAAACACCTGGTCCACACACCCCCTACCTTTCTTAAAGCCTCCTTGTTCATCTGCTATCCTATTCTCCGTCTTACTCTTAATTCTTTCAATAATAACTCTACCATACACTTTACCAGGTATACTCAACAGACTTATCCCCCTATAATTTTTGCACTCTCTTTTGTCCGTTGTAATGGGGAACTCATTACTTCAGTTTCCTCAGTAAAATATCTGAGAATCCTCTTTGACCCATGCATGTCAGGCGAACTGATCGGGAACAGACTGAAGTTCCTCTACAGGCAAGCACGCTGTCTACCTACGCTTGCTCTTCATGGTACTCTGCCTCGGAAAAAAAAACTGAAAGATGAACCGCAAATCACCCAGAACAAAATGGTAAGATTCATGGTGGACCTGCGTCCAAGAGAACATGTAGGCCTGGATGAATTACAAGAGTTGGATATGCTGAATGTTGAAGCAAGTTTTTAAAATTGCTCACAAACAATGTGAGCTGCTAATTTTGTCAAGGCAATCATAGTACTAGAGAGTGAGAGAACAACTTTGTAGTACCCACAGTCAGTACCCAGGCTTCAAACACCTTTTATTGTGCAGCAATAAAGGAATGGAACAGATTGCCTGCATATGTCAAAGCCAATCTTAGGATGAACCAGTTCAAGAAGAGAGCAAAAATATGCCTCATGAATGTAGCGACAGAAAGGGAGGAGAACGATTTTTTTTAAGACAACACATGTAAATGTAAATAACTCTTTTTACCTTATTCCTAGTATATATCCTTTATATAATAAAAAGATATTATGTCCTTTATAGTGTAATAATAAGGTATTAAAAGGACCCCAATGGAAATAAGTCACTCTGTCTGACTTTTTTGGGTTATCTTAGGTTCTCTACACATATGCTACTATATATGATAATCAATACTTACTTATCTAAGAGGTTTAGAGTGTCTTCTGGCCGTCTAATTGTTTCTTCGAGGTAGGTTGTCCATGAGTCTTTGTGGGTTTCTCATCGGTCAATCTGCCTGTCACTGAGTTCTTTCCAGAACACCGTCAGCGCCTGGGTGCCAGTTCCGATGTGCGGAGACTTGCTTGTAACAAAGTCATCTCACACCAAACCCAGCACCCACCACAATGCACGATTTTGAATTTGCTGCAGTTTCAGGACGTTAGTCTTTGCAGCTAGAGAAAGAGTAAGAGGTGTATATTTGACAAGTGGCCGTATGAGGGCCTTGTACAGGTGTAGTTTAGTGTGTGGGTGGGAGCCTTTGAGCTTGTATAGTCGCTCAAGGGCGGTACTGGCTATAACTCTCTAGACGTTTATGTAGGAGTGAAGTCTGAGAATGGAGTCAAGGTTAACTCTAGGACCATGATATCGCGTGTTCGTGGAATGGGTGTTCTTGTAGTGGTGGTTCTGAGTTCGACAGGTAGTGGTGGGCTTCCTTTCATAGACCCATTTGCTGACAAGTCCACTCCAAAATATATGAACACATTCACTTCTTCCATATTCCCTCCCTCTAATCTGGTATCCAATCTTTCATTTCCCATTTTTTGGTATCCACTTCCTCTTGCTCTTTCCTATGCTCACTCTTAATTCCCTTCTTTTACGTAATCCCCCCCCTCCCCTGCAACTTCTATTCATAATCTCCCAAAAGAACAATGTCATCAGCAAAAAGCACCTGTGGCAACTACTACTCTTTGTTAGATTCTTTATCCTTTAATCTCACACCTCTTGCCACCACCCGAACTTTCCCTTCTACAACTTCATCTATAAATATATTTAAAACCATGGTACCATCAAGCATCCTTCTCTAAGGCCTACTTTTACTGGGAAATAATCTCCCTGTTTGTCTCCTACATACCCTACCTGAGCCCCACTATCCTCATAAAAACTCTTAGCTTTTTTCAGTAACTTGCAACATCTGCCACATAGCTCCCCTATCCACCCTATCATATGTCTTTTTCAAATCCATAAGTGCAACAAAAACCTCTTTAACCTTATCTAAATACCATTCACTTATATGCTTCACTGTAAATACTTGGTCTACACCGCCCGTAACCTTCCTAAAGCTTCCTGTTTATCTGCGATCCAACTCTCTGTTTTACTCTTAATTCTTTCATTAATAACTCTACCATACACTTTACCACGTATACTGAACAGACTTATTCACCTATAATTTTCTGCATTCTCTTTGTACTCTTTGCCTTTATACAGAGGACTATGCATGCTCTCCATCAATCGCATGGTACCTTACCCTCTTCCATACATTTATTAAATAAAAGCGCCAACCACTCCAAAACTATATTCCCACCTGCTTTTAACATTTATATCTTTATCCCATCAATCCCAGCTGCCTTACTCCCTTTCATTCTACCCACTGCCTCACGAACTTCCCCCACACTCACAACTGGCTTCTCCTTACTCCTACAAGATGTTATTCCTCCTATATATATATATATATATATATATATATATATATATATATATATATATATATATATATATATATATATATATATATATATATATATATAATTACCGACAATATATTAAGTAAAAGGACACAAATGCAACTAATGTGACATTTTTGTATTGGCAACGTTTCGCTCTCCTGGAGCTTTGTCAAGCCTGGAGAGCGAAACGTTGCCATAATAAAATGTCACATTAGTTGCAGTTGTGTCCTTTTACTTAACACAGTATATATGAAGGAAACAAGTACAATGGAAATTTTAGTAAATGTTGTGGGAACACAGACGGGAGTATCGAGCGGTAAACAGGAGAGATGCTGTGTTCTGTCACACTATGATCTATAAATGCACATCAATAATCACATTCTAGTGTTTAGTAAAATGAGATGAATAGTAGAATTAAACCTTATTGCGTCAGTTTCAAGCTGCAATTTGAGTAGCAATATAATTTCAGCACAGTAATTTGCTCCTAAGTCGCTTGCAACTTCCCTTTTTGTTGGAAAAGGGAGAGGAAGGGGTGGTGGAACATTAAATAGTAATGCTTGTAAATAATATATCGCTTGTTTGAGTTTCAAAATTAATTCATACATATGGGTGTACCTTCAAAGTAGATAAGTAGATACTTATCAACCTGTCGGGTTTTTTATACGATTTTAAAATTCACCTTCAAAGTAGCCGTAGACCGAGCTGGAGTCCTTAGTGAGGTTGAAGGAAGGTGAGGGACCAACCTGGGTGTGAAGACACTCCCATTTGCTTCCATTCTGTACAGCTGTCCATGCCAAGCACTCGTCCATCGCCAAGCATATAGACTTACAAGTTGGTTTAGAAAGACACTTAAGCAAACACTATGACATATTTATTAGAAAACGTTTCGGTCCTGGGACCTTGATCACTTCTAACATACAGAGGTAGAAAGACATTACATATATAGGCGGAGAGTGAGATGTGAGTGACCCACGTGACCTGAGGAATGTCATGTTGGGATGAGGACGGGTAGACGATGAAATCATGTGACTCCTGTGTTGTTGGGTTGGTGGTGCTTAAGTATCATGTATGCCAATGTTTTTGAAATTTTGTAGTTTCCAGTGTTGCGTTCTATAGTGTCGGTGACGGCGATTAGTGAGGCTTCTAGGCACCGTCGGCGTCTGAGGTCTGGTTCTGTGAGAACGAGTTGTGCCTCATTCCAGTTCATCAAATGCCCCGTGGAGTCTCTGTGGAGGACACAGGCGTACCTTACATCGTCTCTGTTAGAGGCATTTCGATGCTCATTCAGGCGGACTGCAAGATCTCTGCCTGTCTCGCCTACATATTTCTTGGGACAGAATCCACAGGGGATAGTGTAGACGCCTGCTGTAGAAGTTAGAGGTGTGGGGCTGCGTTTCGTAGTGAGGTCTTTGATAGATGATGTGTTTATGGTGGAAACGTTGATGTTACTCATAGCAAGTGCCCGGCGAGTATTCGTGGCAACCTCACCACATGGGAGTACTATGAACTGCTTAGGGGGCTGTTCCATGGGCGGTTTGTTGAGGATAGCTTGTGCCTTGAGTCTGCAATCTCGGATGAAGAAAGATGGGAACTGAAGACGTGTAAAGGCTTGTGTTATGTAAGTGCATTCTTCTTCTAGAAAACAAGGTCTGAAGATGCGAAGAGCTCTCAAGAAGAAGCCAATGAGGACTCCTCTCTTAGTGCGGGTGTCTTGGTGTGAATAAAAGTGTATAAGATCGTCCTTGTTGGTAGGTTTTCTATACACTTTGAAGAGAAGTTTGTCACTGTCGGGAGATCTGCACAGGAGAACGTCGAGGAAAGGAAGTTTGCCATCGTTTTCGAGTTCAAGTGTAAACTTTATTGATGGTTCAACTGCATTGATCTTGTTGAGAAGGGCCTGGATATTGAGACGTCTCGGATAGAAAACCAATATATCATCAACGTATCTGTTAAAAACAAAGCATGGCTTCCTTCGATGTCACAGCCCTCTTTACCAACGTTCCTACTGACGCTGCAATCAACATTCTGAGACAGAGGCTCACTGAAAACCACGACCTCCCTTTACCTCTTCTAGATTTCATCAATCTAGTGGATCTTTGTGTTAATTTCAACTTCTTCAAGTATCAGGACAACTGTTACAAACAGTGCTTTGGGATGGCAATGGGCAGCCCGCTCAGTGCTGTGCTTGCCAACCTCTTCATGGAAAACCTAGAGACAGAGAAATTCAGCACCCTCATTCCCAACACCGTTACCTGGCTAAGATACGTTGATGATATATTGGTTTTCTATCCGAGACGTCTCAATATCCAGGCCCTTCTCAACAAGATCAATGCAGTTGAACCATCAATAAAGTTTACACTTGAACTCGAAAACGATGGCAAACTTCCTTTCCTCGACGTTCTCCTGTGCAGATCTCCCGACAGTGACAAACTTCTCTTCAAAGTGTATAGAAAACCTACCAACAAGGACGATCTTATACACTTTTATTCACACCAAGACACCCGCACTAAGAGAGGAGTCCTCATTGGCTTCTTCTTGAGAGCTCTTCGCATCTCCAGACCTTGTTTTCTAGAAGAAGAATGCACTTACATAACACAAGCCTTTACACGTCTTCAGTTCCCATCTTTCTTCATCCGAGATTGCAGACTCAAGGCACAAGCTATCCTCAACAAACCGCCCATGGAACAGCCCCCTAAGCAGTTCATAGTACTCCCATGTGGTGATGTTGCCACGAATACTCGCCGGGCACTTGCTATGAGTAACATCAACGTTTCCACCATAAACACATCATCTATCAAAGACCTCACTACGAAACGCAGCCCCACACCTCTAACTTCTACAGCAGGCGTCTACACTATCCCCTGTGGATTCTGTCCCAAGAAATATGTAGGCGAGACAGGCAGAGATCTTGCAGTCCGCCTGAATGAGCATCGAAATGCCTCTAACAGAGACGATGTAAGGTACGCCTGTGTCCTCCACAGAGACTCCACGGGGCATTTGATGAACTGGAATGAGGCACAACTCGTTCTCACAGAACCAGACCTCAGACGCCGACGGTGCCTAGAAGCCTCACTAATCGCCGTCACCGACACTATAGAACGCAACACTGGAAACTACAAAATTTCAAAAACATTGGCATACATGATACTTAAGCACCACCAACCCAACAACACAGGAGTCACATGATTTCATCGTCTACCCGTCCTCATCCCAACATGACATTCCTCAGGTCACGTGCGTCACTCACATCTCACTCTCCGCCTATATATGTAATGTCTTTCTACCTCTGTATGTTAGAAGTGATCAAGGTCCCAGGACCGAAACGTTTTCTAATAAATATGTCATAGTGTTTGCTTAAGTGTCTTTCTAAACCAACTTGTCGGTATTTATTACCAAGGTTTATACCAGACTTACAAGTACCTGGAAAAGAAAGGGAAAAATATTTATTATATCAGTTTACCTCTTATACTTGGTTCCAGTCACGGTATTGTGTCTTTTTTTGTTAGTCATTCGTTCATCATAAGTGAACATATCCCTGCAGCTAGTTCATGATGTACCAGATGCTGCACACACTGGAATGGATCAATCAGTTAAACAAGCCAGGTTGAAATACTTTCACCCTAGCTTGTTTAACATATTTCAGAGTATGTTAGAAAATATATCAGAGAATGTTAGAAAATTCAAGGTTAGCATACATCATAAAGGTAATGTCAGTGGGCTTTATCAAATTCAAGTGTATCCCATTACAGGACTCGCAACAATGGTTTCAAGTTGAAAATATTCAGATTCAGGAAGGATATAGGAAAGCACTGGTTTGGTAATAGAGTTGTGGATTAGTGGAACAAACTCCCAAGTACAGTTATTCAGGCTAAAACGTTGTGTAGTTTTAAAAATAGGTTAGATAAATACATGAGTGGGTGCGAGTGGGTGTGAGTTGGACCGGACTAGCTTGTGCTGCTGGGTCTGTTGCCGTGCTCCTTCCTTGAGTGGAGGTGGCCAGACTGGCTGGGTCATTGGGCTAATCCGGGGGGGTGGGTCATTGGGTTAATCCTGGGAGAGACATGGACCTGCTCCGCATGGGTCAGTAGGCCTGTTGCAGTCTTCCTTCTTTCTTATGTTCTTATGTTCTTATTAACTAATTTCCAACGTTCAATCCAAGGAAAAATTATATGTGTGACGATACACCAATTTGCTAAATAGAGTGAGTTATTTCCAATCGTAGATAAAACTGCTGAAAATGTTACCAGAGCATTTAAAGAATGAATAATATGCAAATATACAGTTCCTAAGTCTTTGTAACCAACAATGGTGGTGAGTTTTGTAATGAGATTTTAGAAAAGTTGTGAACTTTGTATAAAATAACTAAATCTACTATTGTTCCTCGCCATCCTTCCAGTAATGATTTAACAGAAAGAACCAATAAGTATTAATGTGTTAAGAACTAACTACTATAACTCCCCATGGGACGAAGTTATACTTGATGTTCAATGTGCGATCACTTCCGCCTACAATATCTCTACAGGGGATACTCCTCACTATTATTTGTGTGGTGTAGATAAACGTTTACCTTATGAGTTGTTATATTCGATTCCTAAGCCTAGTTATAATGATTATATTTTGTCTCGCACTCGCTTAGCGCAAAGTATTTACAGAAGAATCCGTGAAAAACTTCGCAAATAAACAGAAATTGGCGAAATACAGAGGCGTAAAAAAAGTGGTCTTAGGTAGCACTAATAACTTACATGGATAGTCAACTGTGAGGGTGTTGAAGGCTTCACCAGACTCGAACGTCAACTCAGGAGCTGTGCGTTGCGAAGGACAAGTTGACCAACCACACATGAGTTGTCACTCTCAACACTCCTGACAGCAACATCTCTCCTCAAACTGCTAAACAGTCACAAAAGTAAGCAACACAAACAGTAAATACAAAAGCATTCAATAAGCAAAAATAATTTTAAGAATATGGAGATATATTGAAATGAGACATTCCAGAACATTATTTGTAGTGAGGCAGTAATACAGAACATTTGAAGGTTAATGCTTGGAAGATACTGGAGGGTCTGGTCCCAAATCTTCACATGCACAGGAGGTTAAAATGAGTCGTGCTTATGAATTTTTTTATTTAACCACTGCTCATTCGAACTAAAAAAAAATTCTGCAAAGAAAAAAAATGTTAGAACACTTGCTAATGAGCTGTATTTCGCCAATTTCTTTGTTTTTCTTTGAGAGTTCACAGTTGATGCATTAATGAGGTTGAGTACTGTTCAATATCACTAATGCATAAACTTGTTGGAACTCGTTAGTACACGACAAAACATAATGTGAGCTGAAATTCTACATGGAGTCACTTTGGAGAGAACTACATGCAGTAGAAAAACAAAAAAAGATGCATATAATGGTGTATGTGTCATTCTATCCCACAGAGACCTAGAACAGATAAATTTGGATTAGTGTTTCAACAGCAGCAGAAGCAATACACTAACAAAGGATCATTTGTATATTAATTTTGCACTCGCTATCAAATATTGGTGTCACATGATTCCCCATCTCTCAAACGTGAAGGAGTTAGATGTATGAGGGTTGGTAGATGTATGAGGCTAAATGATGGTTTATATAATGTTAGTCCCAATGTCATACATACATGAGTAATGTGATGGAAGATATAAAATCAGTGGAAGCCATGTTTATGGATGATTAGAAAATAATGAGAAGAATACAGACAGGTGAGAGCCAGGGAAGACTACAGACGGTCTTGGAGAGGCCCTAACAAGTACAAAGTTTAGAAGACTGAGCATGAACAAAGAAAATCGCAGACGAAGTACTGGAACGAGAGCAATGGCTGTAAACCTCGCAGAGAGAGAAATGCCTCATGGTAAGCTTGAGGTGCACATCAAACGAATAACTGCTGGAACAAATGCATTTCTGACAACGCCAAGATAAGCTTCCGAAAACTTCGGCAGGCAGTCATTCCCGACCCAGTATAAGACATACGTCAGGTTCACACTTTACCAAGCATGTAAAGAAGTTGGAAACAGTGGATAGATTTTTAACGAGGCTAGTTCCATAACTAGGGAGTTTGTCCTACGATTAGAGATTAAGAGAGCAAAATCTGATGACACTAGAGCAGGGATGGCCAACCTATGGCCCATGCACCAAAAGTGGCGCATTGCATGATTAGAAGTGGCACACTGCACCAGTGATAATAATAAAAAAAAGCAAGCCTACTCATACAAAAAGTATTAACCAATATCCAATTTTGGTTAAAAATTATAACAGAAATTCAAGGAACTTAAAGCTGAAAATGAGTTTTACTGAAAATAAATCTAAAACCTAGCAATCGTTCTTAGTGATTTTTATTACTTCGAGAACATCTTTTAGCGAATGTCATCTTCTTTCACACTAATCTATTTACATTTAAAGTATATTCAGTAATCCTAGGAACAAACTGCAGTGAACACCCACACCGCCATCTGTTAGCAGCCATCTTAATGATCTAAATCTGAAACTGCAGAGCAAGAACAAATTGTTTCCTAGTTTAGTAAATGATATCAGTGTATTGAAGATGAAGTTAAAACTCGCAGTTTTAAAATTAGGATTTAAGCAAGTTTCCATATTTAAAATAACAGATAATGGAAATTTTACAGAATATAATGAGAAAATCAGATTATTGCAAGAGTCATTTGAAAGTCGTTAAGGTGATTTTGCTACAGAAGAAGACTGCATACTGGCATTTATAAACCTATTTTCACTTAGTGAATAAAAAATCCTAAAGATGAGTAGTAACAGACAAATGGAACTTATTGATTTGAAAACAAATTCATTATTGAAAATAAAATTTGATGAGCATCCTTGATTCCCAAATGCATCTGAGATAATTAATTTTTTGGCGATCATTTTTCCAGAACTAAGAAAATTGGCCGCTACTGGGTCACTCTTCCTGCTCTATGAGCTTTATCTTACCTCTTCTGAAAGCTATGTATGGATCCTGCCTCCACTACATCACTACCCAAATTATTCCACTTCCTGACAACTCTGTGACTGAAAAATTCCTTTAGAACATAAGAACATAAGAAAGAAGGAACACTGCAGCAAGCCTACTGGCCCATGTGGGGCAGGTCCATGTCAGCCCCCGGCTTAGACCAATGGCCCACCCAGTCAGGTCACCTACACTTAAGGAAGGGGCACGACATCTGACCCAGTAGCACAAACTAGTCAGGTCCAACTCACACCCACCCACACCCATTCATCTATTTATCTAACCTATTTTTAAAACTATACAACGTCTTAGCTTCTATGACGGTACTCGGGAGTTTGTTCCACTCATCCACAACTTTATTACCAAACCAGTGCTTTCCTATATCCTTCCTGAATCTGATTTCTTCCAGCTTAATGCCATTGCTGTGAGTCTTGTCTAGGCTAGATATTTTTAGCACGCTATTTACATCCCCTTTATTCATTCCTGTTTTCCATTTATACACCTCAACCTCCTAACATCCCTGAGTCATCTGAGTCTTCAACTTCCAACTGTGATCCCTTGTTGCTGTGTCCCATCTCTGGAACACCCTGTCTCTGTCCACCTTGTCGATTCATCTCAGTATTTTATATGTCGTTATCATATCCCCCCTATCTCTCCTGTCTTTCAGTGTCGTCAGGTCGATTTCCCTCTTTGTTGAGGTTTTCCTAAACTAAGCTTGTCAGCAGAGCAGTTGCTGCAGCAGCTATTGGGCTGATGTGTGGCTCTGGCGGTAAGTCCTATACAATACTTTCCCTGAGGCATTTCTCTTTGAGCGAGGTTTGCATCCTTTGCCCCCCAGAGCCTGTAATCTGGAAATTCTTATATTTACAAAAGGAAGCAGACAGGAAGCGTTGAACTACTGAAGAATATAACCCTACTATAGCTGTCTCATTAGCTAGATTGCGATGTCTATGTTCCTAAGGACCGCATTCAGCAACAGCATGAATGTTAAGATTGTGAAAATTGCATTCCGCTTCAAGCCGGGTTACGAGGGTAGAAGACTTCTCGAAACTGGTCACAAACACCTCAATATATATATATATATATATATATATATATATATATATATATATATATATATATATATATATATATATATATATATATATATATATATATATATATATATATATGTCGTGCCGAATATGTAAAACTGGTCAATTAGCAAGAACTCATTTAAAATAGTCTTTTCTAAAATTTTCTCTTGTACGTTTAAAGATATATTTTTTTCATTAATGTTAATGTAAAAATTTTTAATTTTGCACCAAAAGAATCTTAGAAAACTTACCTAACCTTATTATAACAAGAACAATTTATTTTAGCCTAACCCAGCTATATATATTTTAGTTTTGTTTATAATAATTTAATAATAAAGAAACACAGTGAAATATATTTTTTTCGTTAGGTTCAGAATGATTGTGGAGAAATTATTGCATACACAAATTTTCGCTTGTCCTATATGGCAAGATGAGCGTTGCTATTTAAGCCAAGATCGCAAGTTATGCCTATTTGGCACGACATATATATATATATATATATATATATATATATATATATATATATATATAGTATATATATATATATATATATATATATATATATATATATATATATATATATATATATATATATATATGAGAGAGGGAGAGAGAGATCTTAAAATTCAAATACTTTACTTGGGTCATATAAACAAGGATTACAACAACAACAATGATGACTATAAATGTGCCGAGGAACAAGTTACATCAGAACACTGTTCCCGAAGATATATACTAAGTGTGTTCAACATTATAGGTAAATGAATAATTTATTTATATCACTTTTAATGTTTGAGAAATATTTTTTTTAAATACTATGCATACATGCAGTTGCCCATACAGTAAAAAAATGAGACAGTGTATAATACATTATAGAAGAAATACAACATGGTCTATTAATTTAAAAGCAAGAAAGATGAGGGTAAACCACAAAACAAAATAATGTATTACATGTTCAAGAAGACGAACATTAACTTAATGGACTTGTTGAATCAAAAGTTTTACAATCAGTCAGTAAGAGTTCCAGTTGTTTAGCAATTCAGTCTACTGAAAAGAACAGCTTACAGAAAAACACCATGAATAACTTGTACCTCTTGGTACACACACACACACACACACACACACACACACACACACACACACACACACACAAATGTAGTCCCAATTTTTAAAAAGGGAGACAGACATGAGGCACTAAACTACAGACCTGTATCACTAACGTGTATAGTATGCAAGGTCATGGAGAAGATCATCAGGAGGAGAGTGGTGGGGCACCTGGAAAGAAACAAGTGTATAATTGACAACCAGCATGGTTTCAGGGAGGGAAAATCCTGTGTCACAAACCTATTAGAGTTTTATGACAAGGTGACAGAAGTAAGACAAGATAGAGAGGGGTGGATCGACTGCATTTTTTTGGACTGCAAGAAGGCCTTCGACACAGTTCCTCACAAGAGGTTACTGCAAAAGCTAGAGGATCAGGCACACATAACAGGAAAGGCACTGCAATGGATAAGAGAATACCTTACAGGGAGGCAACAACGAGTCATGGTACGTGACGAGGTGTCAAAGTGGGCGTCTGTGACAAGCGGGGTTCCACAGGGGTCAGTCCTTGGACCTGTGCTGTTCTTGGTATATGTGAATGACATAACGGAAGGGATAGACTCAGAAGTGTCCTTGTTTGCGGACGATGTGAAGTTAATGAGAAGAATCAAATCGGATGAGGATCAGGCAGGACTACAAAGAGACCTGGACAGGCTACAAGCCTGGTCCAGCAACTGGCTCCTTGAGTTTAACCCCGCCAAATGCAAAGTCATGAAGATTGGGGAAGGGCAAAGAAGACCGCAGACACAATATAGTTTAGATGGCCAAAGTCTGCAAACCTCACTCAAGGAAAAAGATCTGGGGGTGAGTATAACACCGAGCATATCTCCTGAGGCGCACATCAATCAGATAACTGCTGCAGCATACGGGCGCCTGGCAAGCCTACGGATAGCGTTCCGATACCTCAGTAAGGAGTCGTTCAAGACTCTGTATACCATTTACGTCAGGCCCATACTGGAGTATGCAGCACCAGTTTGGAATCCACACCTAGACAAGCACGTCAAGAAATTAGAGAAAGTGCAAAGGTTTGCAACAAGACTAGTCCCAGAGCTACGGGGATTGTCCTACGAAGAAAGGTTGAGGGAAATTGGCCTGACGACACTGGAGGCCAGGAGGGTCAGGGGAGACATGATAACGACATACAAAATACTGCGCGGAATAGACAAGGTGGACAAAGACAGGATGTTCCAGAGATGGGACACAGACACAAGAGGTCACAATTGGAAGTTGAAGACTCGGATGAATCAAAGGGATGTTAGGAAGTATTTCTTCAGTCATAGAGTAGTCAAGCCGTGGAATAGCCTAGAAAGTGAAGTAGTGGAGGCGGGAACCATACATAGTTTTAAGGCGAGGTATGATAAAGCTCATGGAGCAGGGAGAGAGAGGACCTGGTAGCAATCAGTGAAGAGGCGGGGCCAGGAGCTATGACTCGACCCCTGCAACCACAAATAGGTGAGTACACACACACACACACACACACACACACACACACACACGCTCCATACATAGCTTTAAGAAGAGGTATGATAAAGCTCACGGAGTAGGAAGAGTGACCGGATAGCGGCCAGTTGAAGAGGCGGGGCCAGGAGTTGTGACTCAACTCCTGCAACCACAACTAGGTGAGTACAACTAGGTGAGTACACACACACACACACACACACACACACACACACACACACACACACACACACACACACACATACACACAAGGTAGACAAAGAGGATGTTGCAGAGATAGGACACAGAAACAAGGGGTCAAAATTGGAAAATGAAGACTCAGATGAATCAAAGGGATGTTAGGAAGTATTTCTTCAGCCACAGACTTGTTAGGAAGTGGAATAGTCTGGCAGGAATCATGCATAGTTTTAAAACGAGGTATGATAAAGCTCATGGAGAAGGGTGTGGGAAGACCCAGTAGCGGTGAGTGAGGAGGCGGGGCCAGGAGCTGAGTATCGACCCCTGCAACAACAAATAGGTAAGTACAAATAGGTGAGTACAGTTATCACTCGACCCCTGAAATCACAATTAGGTGAGTACGTACGCACACACACACACACACACACACACACACACACACACACACACACACACACACACACACACACACACACACACACACACACACACACACTACCTGAGAAATGGAAGACAGCTAATGTAGTCCCCATATTTAAGAAAGGAAACAGAAACGAGGCACTAAACTACAGACCTGTGTCTCTGACATGTATTGTGTGCAAAGTCATGGAGAAGATTATCAGGAGGAGAGTGGTCGAACACCTGGAAAGGAACAAGATCATAAATGAAAACCAGCATGGGTTCATGGAAGGCAAATCTTGTATCACAAACCTCCTGGAGTTTTATGACAAGGTAACAGAAGTAAGACACGAGAGAGAGGGGTGGGTAGATTGCGTTTTCCTAGACTGCAGGAAGGCCTTTGACACAGTTCCCCACAAGAGATTAGTGCAGAAGCTGGAGGATCAGGCGCATGTAAAAGGGAGGGCACTGCAATGGATAAGGGAATACCTGACAGGGAGGCAGCAACGAGTCATGGTACGTGAAGAGGTATCACAGTGGGCGCCTGTTACGAGCGGGGTCCCACAGGGGTCAGTTCTAGGACCAGTGCTATTTTTGATATATGTGAACGACATGATGGAAGGAATAGACTCTGAAGTGTCCCTGTTCGCAGATGACGTGAAGTTGATGAGAAGAATTAAATCGGACGAGGATGAGGCAGGACTGCAAAGAGACCAGGACAGGCGGGACATGTGGTCCAGTAACTGGCTTCTCGAATTCAATCCAGCCAACTGCAAAGTCATGAAGATTGGGGAGGGGCAAAGAAGACCGCAGACAGAGTATAGGCTAGGTGGACAAAGACTACAGACCTCACTCAGGGAGAAAGACCTTGGGGTGACCATAACACCGAGCACATCACCGGAGGCACACATCAACCAAATAACTGCTGCAGCATACGGGCGCCTGGCAAACCTGAGAATAGCGTTCCGATACCTTAATAAGGAATCGTTCAAGACACTGTACACTGTGTATGTTAGGCCCATACTGGAGTATGCAGCACCAGTCTGGAACCCACACCTGGTCAAGCACGTCAAGAAGTTAGAGAAAGTACAAAGGTTTGCAACAAGGCTAGTCCCAGAGCTCAAGGGAATGTCGTACGAGGAAAGGTTAAGGGAAATCGGACTGACGACACTGGAGGACAGAAGGGTCAGGGGAGACATGATAACGACATACAAGATACTGCGGGGAATAGACATGGTGGACAGAGACAGGATGTTCCAGAGAGGGGACACAGGGACAAGGGGTCACAACTGGAAGCTGAAGACTCAGACGAGTCACAGGGACGTTAGGAAGTATTTCTTCAGTCATAGAGTTGTCAGCAAGTGGAATAGCCTAGCAAGTGAAGTAGTGGAGGCAGGAACCATACATAATTTTAAGAAGAGGTATGACAAAGCTCAGGAAGCAGAGAGAGAGAGGACCCAGTAGCGATCAGTGAAGAGGCGGGGCCAGGAGCTGAGTCTCGACCCCTGCAACCACAATTAGGTGAGTACAATTAGGTGAGTACACAAAGGCAAATCCTGTGTCACAAACCTCCTGGAGTTTTATGACAATGTAAAGGACGTATAACACGAGAGAGAGGGGTGGGTTGACTGCATTTTCTTGGACTGCAAGAAGGCCTTCGACAAAGTTTCTCACAAGAGATTTGTGCAGAAGCTAGAGGATCAGGCGCGTATAACAGGAAGGGCACTGCAATGGATCAGAGAATACCTGACAGGGAGGCAACGACGAGTCATGGTACGTGATGAGGTATCACAATGGGCGCCTGTGACGAGCGGGGTCCCACAGGGGTCAGTCCTAGGACCAGTGCTGTTTTTGGTATATGTGAATGACATGACGGAAGGGATAGACTCAGAAGTGTCCCTGTTCGCAGATGATGTGAAGTTAATGTGGAGAATTAAATCAGATGAGGACTAGGCAGGACTCCAAAGGGACCTGGACAGGCTGAACACGTGGTCCAGCAATTGGCTACTTGAATTTAACCCAGCCAAATGCAAAGTCATGAAGATCGGGGAAGGGCAAGAAGACCGCAGACAGAGTATAGGATAGGTGGCCAGAGACTGCAAACCTCACTCAAGGAGAAAGATCTTGGGGTGAGTATAATACCGAGCACGTCTCCGGGAGCACACATCAACCAGATAACTGCTGCAGCATATGGGCGCCTGGCAAATCTAAGAACAGCGTACCGATGCCTCAGTAAGGAATCGTTCAGGACATTTTACACCTTGTACATCAGGCCCATACTGGAGTATGCAGGACCAGTTTGGAACTCACACCTGGTCAAGCACGTCAAGAAAATAGAGAAAGTGCAAAGGTTTGCAACAAGGCTAGTTCCAGAGCTAAGGGTAATGTCCTACGAAGAAAGGTTAAGGGAAACAGGCCTGACGACACTGGAGGACAGGAAGGTTAGGGGAGACATGATAACGACATAGAAAATATTGCGAGGAATAGATAAGGTGGACAGAGACAGGATGTTCCAGAGATGGGACACAGAAACAAGGGGTCACAATTGGAAATTGAAGATTCAGATGAGTCAACAGTTGTCAGTATGGAAAGTGAGGTAGTTGAGGCAGGAACCATACATAGCTTTAAGACGAGGTATGACAAAGCTCATGGAGCAGGGAGAGAGAGGACCTAGTAGCGATCAGTGAAGAGGCGGGGCCAAGAGCTGAGCCTCGACCCCTGCAACCACAAATAAATAGGTGAGTACACACACACACACACACACACACACACACACACACACACACACACACACACACACACACACACACACACACACACACACACACACACACACTGAGAGGAAGTGACGAAGTGGACAAAGACAGGATGTTCCAGAGATGGGACACAGCAGCAAGGGGACACAGTTGGAAGTTGAAGAAGACACAGATACATCACAGGGATGTTAGGAAGTATTTCTTCAGCCACAGAGTAGTCAGGAAGTGGAATAGTTTGGGAAGTGATGTAGTGGAGGCAGGATCCATACATAGCTTTAAGACGAGGTATGATAAAGCTCACGTTTCAGGGAGAGTGACCTAGTAGCGACCAGTGAAGAGGCGGAGCTAGGAGCTAGGACCCAACCTCTGCAATCTCAACTAGGTGAGTACACACACACACACACACACACACACACACACACACACACACACACACACACACACACACACACAGTTGAAGATTCAGATGAGTCAAAGGGATGTTAGGAAGTTTTTCTGCAGTCACCGATTTGTCAGGAAGTGGAATAGTCTGGAAAGTGAGGTGGTGGGGGCAGGAACCGTACATAGTTTTAAGACGAGGTATGATAAAGCTCATGGAGCAGGGAGAGAGAGGGCCTAGTAGCGGTCAGTGAAGAGGCGGGGCCAGGAACTGAGTCTCGACCCCTGCAACCACAAATAGGTGAGTACAAATAGGTGAATACACACGCACACACACACACACACACACACACACACACACACACACACACACACACACACACACACACACACACACACACACACACACACACAGCTGTCACTCGACCCTTGAAATCACAATTAGGTGAGCGCGCACACATACACACACTCAACCCCTGCAACCTCAACTAGGTGATTACACACACACACACACACACACAATTTAAGAATGATATAGCATCGATAGCTGAATCTGACCCAAAGTTGTTATAGTCTTATCAAGAGGATATAAAACAGTCAAGAACTAGGTAATCAGGCTGAGGGAAGGAGGGAAATTACCAGGAAGTATATGAAGAGCTCAGTAAGAGATTTAAGGAGGTTTTCTCAGTGGGGACAGAGAGGCTTCCAGCAAACTGAGGTGGCAGAGTACAACAGAAAGTACTGGACGCACTACACACAACCGAGGAGGAGAAGGTGACGAAACTGCTATGTAAACTAGATACCTCGAATGCGGTGGGCCCAGATAATATTTCCCCATAGGTCCTGAGAGAGGAAACAGAGATACTGTGGATGCAGCTAACAACAATCAACAAATCTATCGAAACAAAGCAACTACTTGAGGTATGGAAGACAGCAAATGCAGTCCCTATTTTTTAGTAGCACTGAACTACAGACTATTGTCACTGACTTGTATAATATGTAAAGTCATGAAGATTATCAGAAGAGCGGTGGAATACCTAGAAAGGAATGAGATCAAACAGGACAACCAGCACTGCTTCAGTTATGAGAAATCCTGCACCACAAACCTACCGGAGTTCTACAACAAGGTAACAGAAGTAAATCAGGACAAAGAGGGAAGAGTAGACCGCATCTTCTTGTGAGAAAGCGTTCGACACTGCTCGGCAAAAGAGATTGGTGAAAAATCCAGAGAAGTAGGCAGGAATAGCAAGAAAAGCACTTGAATGTATCAGGAAGGAAATAACTAGGGATGGTACATAGCGAGATCTCAGAGTAGGCGAATGTGTCGGTAGAGTGTGGTTCCACTAGGGTCAGTCCTGGGGCCGGTGCTGTTTCTCGTATATGTGAGTAATATGACGGTAGGGATTGATTCAGAAGTGGGAAAGGACAAAGAATATCGCATACGAAGGTCAAAGACTGCAAACCTCACTCATGGAAAAATGTTCTTGGGGTATCATACCAAGCACATCCCCTGAGGCGTACGCCAATAACAGCTCTTGATAGAGTGATACACAAAATATTGTTAAAAAAGGTGGTTGCTCGTAATATTAGGGAAAAAGTCCTTTCATGGAACGAGGCTAACTAATGGGAAGCAGAGAGTATGCATAAATATTGTAAAATCTGAGTGAGGACCAGTCACATGTGGCATCCCATAAGGATCAGTTTTAGGCCCATTGTTGTTAGTGATATGTATTAATGACCTTGATGAGGGAATACTAAGTGATACAACCAAATTTACTGACGACTAAAAAGCAGGCGGAATAAGAGATTTAGAGGAAGATGCCGCTAAACTTCAGGAGGATTTGGGCAAGCTAATATCGTTATCATTAAAGTGGCAGATGCAGTTCAATGTAGTTAAGTGCCAGGTCCTCATGCTTGCGAATATGAATATGCCTTGCACTTACACTCTGAATAATACGGAATTTGACATTACAGAAATTATGGTAAGCAGCAACCTAAAGCCAGGAGAGAAGTGCCCGAGTGCGTGTAATAAGGCTAACAGATTGGTAGGATTTATATCAAAAAGTATATGCAATAAGAGTTCAGAGGTTATACTACAGCTCTATACATCATTAACAAGACCTCACTTAAATTATGCAGCTCATTTCTGGTCTCCGTTCTACAGAATGACAACATTTTCCACTAAGATGGACTGAGATGCCCCAAGGAGAGTTATATCACTGATATTTAGTGGAATATAATGACTTATAAAACTCACAGAAATATCAGAATCTATTGTTAAACGTCTAATTTTTTTGATGATGTTTGATAAGCATTAAAATAATCTCTCTAAAAAATCATGCAAGTCATTTTTAAGACAATACAAATATCCATTTTTTTTGTCAGCTTAATACCCAAATTTATTAATATTACAGAAGGAAAAGTATGAAACACTAAATTTTTATAATAAAATATTAGCAAATTAGAACCTAAAAAGTCCTAAGTATCTTAATCTTCGTTAAATAAGACTCAGCAGCATTAAATTTGAAGTCGGTATCAAAAAACATTCTTATCTTAATTTATTTAATGAATTTAGCAAACAAAACTTGTACAGTCCAAAACACTTTAAATAAAATACACCTTATTCGAAATTTTACATACAGTTAGAATAAGAATTTTGCAATTATTACACAGAAACCAATTTTTCAATTTGTGTATCAAAATTGTCAACTTGGGGATTACACTGCTTAATAATAATAATAATAATAATAATAATAATAATAATAATAATAATAATAATAATAATTATTATTATTATTATTATTAGATCAGATGAGACATTCTCCGCTTATTGCGCATAAACTAATAATCCTAACTTTTATATGTATGTTGCTTTACAAGCATCAAAACAGCCTAGAAGTGTGTAAAACTTAGAGTCGTTCAGAATAGATAATCGCAAGTTGGAGGATATATAATAATGTCACATAAGGTTATCGAATTAACATCAAGACAGTCCAGTAAAATGTAGGACGCACAAGTGTTGAGAGTTTGAGGTGGATCTGGTGATTCCATTTTATAGCAATGAAACCAATGTTACATTCGGTCTATAAAACTGACTTTGTGGCACCTGCACTGCCTGATATAAGTCTGAACTTTGTGGCACCTGCACTGCCTGATATAAGTCTGAACTTTGTGGCACCTGCACTGCCTGATATAAGTCTGAACTTTGTGGCACCTGCACTGCCTGATATAAGTCTGAACTTTGTGGCACCTGCACTGCCTGATATAAGTCTGAACTTTGTGGCACCTGCACTGCCTGATATAAGTCTGAACTTTGTGGCACCTGCACTGCCTGATATAAGTCTGAACTTTGTGGCACCTGCACTGCCTGATATAAGTCTGAACTTTGTGGCACCTGCACTGCCTGATATAAGTCTGAACTTTGTGGCACCTGCACTGCCTGATATAAGTCTGAACTTTGTGGCACCTGCACTGCCTGATATAAGTCTGAACTTTGTGGCACCTGCACTGCCTGATATAAGTCTGAACTTTGTGGCACCTGCACTGCCTGATATAAGTCTGAACTTTGTGGCACCTGCACTGCCTGATATAAGTCTGAACTTTGTGGCACCTGCACTGCCTGATATAAGTCTGAACTTTGTGGCACCTGCACTGCCTGATATAAGTCTGAACTTTGTGGCACCTGCACTGCCTGATATAAGTCTGAACTTTGTGGCACCTGCACTGCCTGATATAAGTCTGAACTTTGTGGCACCTGCACTGCCTGATATAAGTCTGAACTTTGTGGCACCTGCACTGCCTGATATAAGTCTGAACTTTGTGGCACCTGCACTGCCTGATATAAGTCTGAACTTTGTGGCACCTGCACTGCCTGATATAAGTCTGAACTTTGTGGCACCTGCACTGCCTGATATAAGTCTGAACTTTGTGGCACCTGCACTGCCTGATATAAGTCTGAACTTTGTGGCACCTGCACTGCCTGATATAAGTCTGAACTTTGTGGCACCTGCACTGCCTGATATAAGTCTGAACTTTGTGGCACCTGCACTGCCTGATATAAGTCTGAACTTTGTGGCACCTGCACTGCCTGATATAAGTCTGAACTTTGTGGCACCTGCACTGCCTGATATAAGTCTGAACTTTGTGGCACCTGCACTGCCTGATATAAGTCTGAACTTTGTGGCACCTGCACTGCCTGATATAAGTCTGAACTTTGTGGCACCTGCACTGCCTGATATAAGTCTGAACTTTGTGGCACCTGCACTGCCTGATATAAGTCTGAACTTTGTGGCACCTGCACTGCCTGATATAAGTCTGAACTTTGTGGCACCTGCACTGCCTGATATAAGTCTGAACTTTGTGGCACCTGCACTGCCTGATATAAGTCTGAACTTTGTGGCACCTGCACTGCCTGATATAAGTCTGAACTTTGTGGCACCTGCACTGCCTGATATAAGTCTGAACTTTGTGGCACCTGCACTGCCTGATATAAGTCTGAACTTTGTGGCACCTGCACTGCCTGATATAAGTCTGAACTTTGTGGCACCTGCACTGCCTGATATAAGTCTGAACTTTGTGGCACCTGCACTGCCTGATATAAGTCTGAACTTTGTGGCACCTGCACTGCCTGATATAAGTCTGAACTTTGTGGCACCTGCACTGCCTGATATAAGTCTGAACTTTGTGGCACCTGCACTGCCTGATATAAGTCTGAACTTTGTGGCACCTGCACTGCCTGATATAAGTCTGAACTTTGTGGCACCTGCACTGCCTGATATAAGTCTGAACTTTGTGGCACCTGCACTGCCTGATATAAGTCTGAACTTTGTGGCACCTGCACTGCCTGATATAAGTCTGAACTTTGTGGCACCTGCACTGCCTGATATAAGTCTGAACTTTGTGGCACCTGCACTGCCTGATATAAGTCTGAACTTTGTGGCACCTGCACTGCCTGATATAAGTCTGAACTTTGTGGCACCTGCACTGCCTGATATAAGTCTGAACTTTGTGGCACCTGCACTGCCTGATATAAGTCTGAACTTTGTGGCACCTGCACTGCCTGATATAAGTCTGAACTTTGTGGCACCTGCACTGCCTGATATAAGTCTGAACTTTGTGGCACCTGCACTGCCTGATATAAGTCTGAACTTTGTGGCACCTGCACTGCCTGATATAAGTCTGAACTTTGTGGCACCTGCACTGCCTGATATAAGTCTGAACTTTGTGGCACCTGCACTGCCTGATATAAGTCTGAACTTTGTGGCACCTGCACTGCCTGATATAAGTCTGAACTTTGTGGCACCTGCACTGCCTGATATAAGTCTGAACTTTGTGGCACCTGCACTGCCTGATATATTTCTGAATCTTTTTGCAGGTAAGGTACACCAGCATTGAAAATTTGAAGTTATTCAGAATCGGAGTTAGAAAAAAAAGTAGACTTCTGACAAGCAGTATGTATTTGTTATCGTACGATGCCTCGTAATAAGGATTCTGTAATCTTTTATTTTTTTTCTGTATTTAAGCAAACTTGAAAGAATTCAAACCCTCACTAATCATGAATACCGTGTGAGGAAACCCCTAAAACTGCTTTCGGACTAATTGACGATTATATACATTGTAAGAACAAAGTTAAATGCTTCATGTAACACTATGAGCCGCTACTCTAGTATCTTAGCCAACAACACTTTGCCTCTGTACCAGACGTGAATTTTCATATTAATAGGTGAATGCAGTTTTGTGTCTGTGCTGCTCTGCTTGTCTGTTAAACCCCCCTCTCTCTTTCTCTCTTTCTCGCAATCTCACCTTACAAGTCCAACACGTCAAGCAGTAGACGAACAAGTCAGAAGAGCTACCACCTCCCCCCATTCACGTCTCCAGACTGACTCGGCTCGCTTCTTCACTCGCCATTTTCGAGTCACCAACATTCTACTGAATTATTAAGGACTACCGATGGGAACATTCCTTGTATTTGTCTGTAGGAACATCTTTGTTAGTTGATGATAGGGGCTGTAACCAATACCAATATAAATCGACTAAGACTCCAGGTGTGTGCCTAAAGAATAAGGTTAAGAAAAAATATTCCCCACATAATCAACAGCGGGTCCAGGAGCTTGTTTCCTCGCTGTTGAAGTGCTTTTTGTAAACTTATCCAATTAAAACTTTTATGATTGAATAGCACAGCAGTGAACTTGCCACACGCAGTTCGATTCCCTGTCCATTCTTCTGTTTTTATAGACCACTGATGAAACTAAGTCACAAAAGTGTTGGTTGTAAAATAAACTTATTTAGAACTCTGGTGGTTGAATGGTTATTGCGCTGAGCTGGCTACTCGCTGCTCCATTGTCAGTCTTCGTTCATTCTTCTTTTATTCTTTATCTATCGTTCATTATGACATATCTTCGGTTTAGAGGCTACTGTAAATAACTTTGAGGTTTATGAGAATAAATGTGGGATTGTGGGAAATAAAACGGTAGCGTGGCAGACATGTGCAACTGATGTAACCATGACGTAGAAGTGCTGGCTGGATAATTATCCTATTTAGAACTCTGGTAGCTAAATTTTTATAGTTCTGGACAAGAGTTTAAATCTCCTTCCATTCCATTATTTAAATTAAGAACTCAGGTACAAATGAAATCCCTGTGGTACCTGTGGTTGGTATGCCTGGGGCATTTGGTACTGGTTGGTATGCCTGAGGAACTTAGTACTGGTTGGTATGCCTGGGGAACTTGGTACTGGTTGGTATGCCTGAGGAACTTAGTACTGGTTGGTATGCCTGGGGCACTTGTTACTGGTTGGTATGCCTGGGGAACTTGGTACTGGTTGGTATGCCTGGGGCACTTGTACTGTTGGTATGCCTGGGGCACTTGGTACTGGTTGGTATGCCTGGGGAACTTGGTACTGGTTGGTATGCCTGGGGCACTTGGTACTTACTGGTTGGTATGCCTGGGGCACTTGGTACTGGTTGGTATGCCTGGGGCACTTGGTACTGGTTGGTATGCCTGGGGAACTTGGTACTGGTTGGTATGCCTGAGGAACTTAGTACTGGTTGGTATGCCTGGGGCACTTGGTACTGGTTGGTATGCCTGGGGAACTTGGTACTGGTTGGTAGCTCCTTATGATGTATTGATTGCAACACGAAAGGCCAAGAGCTAATATTCAACTCCCCCAGTTGTTGTGCATCTTGTATCGCTTGTTCTCGATATTTTTGCATAATATGAATACCACATGATAATTCTTATCACAATTCTCTAGACATTTTCCTTCCTCTGCCTCTGCTGTTTCTCTTACAGATATGTTCTTAAAACCCAAACAGCGTCATTAAGTTTGTGTTTCTACGGAAGTGCCTCAGTAAACAAGTGTTACGGAAACAGCTTCTACAGAACAGGTTGGTTAATCTGTCATCGACGACGTTTGATCAATTCCACAACTTAGTAATTAAAAGGACACAGTTGCAACTAATGTTACATTTTATTGTGGCAACGTTTCGCTCCTCTCCAGGAGCTTTATCAACCGAAACGTTGGCACAATAAAATGTCACATAAGTTGCACCTGTGTCCTTTTACTTTACATATTGTCGGTAATTCTACCAACATTAATACAAGTTAGTAATTACTAACAATACTGATTTATTAAGACAAGAAAGAAAAACTGTTATTAAGGTAAGAAAGATCAAGCAAAAGTTCTTCAGTATTTTTCCACTCGACTGTCAAGATCATTTATTATATTACAAATATAGACGGTTGAGAATAATGAAACAGAAAACGGAAGGTTTACATGATAGATAACTGAACAAATTTACGGCACAAATTGACTTTAAACGTTACGTTGTATCTGTCACTGTACATAGATAACGTTCAGAATTATATTATCAGATAAAAGCGCTAAATGCTTACGGGTATATAGCACCTGTGGAATGGGAGGCATTAAAATTCGATTCAAGCAAGGGAAAGATATGTCTGGTTTCTTGGATCAAGAACCAATCACCAGTATCATGGGTTCAAATAATGTAATTAGTTATAAGTAAGATTATTCAGGTTAACACAAATACAGTTACATAGATTATCAAACACAGCAGTATATGTGTAAAGAACCTAGCATAACCCAAAAAGGTTAGAGTGACTTATTTCCATTGGGGTCCTTTGCTTATTTACTATAGTATTTGGAGGTTAAAAGGAGCAAAATGTCTGATCAAAGAAGCTTTCTCCAACAATCCCACGGCGGGAAGAATTATGGGAATTTGCTGATGACACCAAAATAATCCGTCCAATTCATTCTGTTGAGGACATTAGTGCACTCCAGGATGATTTGAATAGACTGATGCAGTGGTCGGAGAAGTGGCAGATGCAGTTTAATATAGACAAATGCAAAGTTCTAAATGTTGGACAGGACAATAACCATGCCACTTATAAACTGAATATTGAAGAGCTTAATACCACTGATTGCGAAAAGGATTTAGGAGTTCTGGTTAGCATTAATCTGAAACCAAGACAACAGTGCATAAGTGTTAGCATTAAAGCTAACAGAATCCTTGGCTTCATATCTAGAAGTATAAATAATAGAAGTCCTCAGGTTGTTCAACTCTATATATCCTTGGTTAGACCTCATTTAGACTATGCTGCACAGTTCTGGTCACCATATTACAGAATGGATATAAATGCTCTGGAAAACGTACAGAGGAGGATGACAAAGTTGGTCCCATGTATCAGAAATCTTCCCTATGAGGATAGACTGAGGGCCCTGAATCTGCACTCTCTCGAAAGGCGTAGAATTAGGGGGGATATGATCGAGGTGTATAAATGGAAAGTAGGAATAAATAAAGGGGATGTAATTAGCGTGCTGAAAATATCCAGCCAAAACAGGACTCGCAGCAATGGTTTCAAGCTGGAAAAAATCAGATTCAGGAAGGATATAGGAAAGCACTGGTTTGGTAATAGAGTTGTGGATGAGTGGAACAAACTCCCGAGTACCATCATAGAAACTATGACCTTGCGTAGTTTTAAAAAAGGTTGGGTAAATACATGAGTGGGTGTGGGTGGGTATGAGTTGGACCTGACTAGCTTGTACTACCAGGTCTGGTGCCGTGCTGCTTCCTTAAGTGGAAGTGACCTGACTAAGTGGTCATTGTTCTAAGCCGGGGGTGGGGGCATGGACCTGCTTCCTATGGCTCAGTAGGCCTGTTGCAGTGTTCCTTCTTATGTTCTCATGTTCTTATACAGAGGTCGTCCAGACATGCAAAGATTCCCAAGAATCTTTGCCAAAGATAAATTAAACATGCGTTGAAATCTTGTAGCTGAGTGAATATGGCTTTTCCAGTAATAATATAATATTTGTAATGAAAGAAACGAAAATGTTTATGATATTATTCCTAAACATATGAAAGCATTTCCTTGTTAATTTAAAAACTCCATTAAATCACGGAATTTTATTTCTTTCCATTTTTTTTGCATTTACATTTAAAAAAAAATCTTTAAAAAATATATTTTCATTTTTGGAGAAATCAAAAGAAATTTGATAAGATTTTCACAAAAGAAAATAAAAAATTGGCATCCATTAGGATTAAAATAAATAAAATAATCCTTCTTTTAAAGGAAGACAAATTTTTAGGGTTTGAAACTGATCGTAAAAGACATCCAATAAGAAAGATATTTTACTTTTATTTAAAGAAAAAAACAAAAAAAAAATTGATAAAATTTGCAAAAAAAAAAAAAAAAAATTGGCTTCCATACAGATTAAAACTAAAAAAAAAAAAATTATGATGACGCTGATCGGAAGAGTCATTCACCAGTTAAAACATCAGAAACAATTTGCTTGATAAAATTATCAAATTAAAATTTTACATGGTTCAGTGTGAGTGACAAACTGTGTTAAAATAAATCCATTAATGGGAAAAGTTTGAAGTTAATTAGAAAAGTCATTCTCGAGTAATTGATCTGATTCTAATGATTTCTATTTTTTTAATAATTTATGTTCTCTCCATTCAAGGCAGGTGAAAATGCAGACGTAGACAATGTACAAGAAACCTTTACTGCACATATAAGTTCCATCAAACACCTTAACTACTGGGAACACTTGGAAGCACTTGACTTGTACTCACTGGAACGCAGGCGAGAAAGATGCATCATAATCTACACCTGGAAAATCTTAGAGGGACTGGTCCCTAATCTGCACACACAAATCATTCCTTACGAAAGCAAAAGACTTGGCAGGTGATACAACATACCCCGATGAAAAGTAGGGGCGTCATTAATACACTAAGAGAAAAGACAATAAGTATCCGTGACCCAAGATTGTTCAACAGCCTCCCACCAGCCATAAGGGGAATTACCAATAGACCCCTGGTAAAGTCAGTACCACATCAGCCGGGCTGTGGTTCTTACGTTGGACTACGTGCGGCCAGAAGTAACAGCCTCGCTGATTAGGCCCTGATCCACCGAGAGGTCTGGTCGTGGACCGGGCCGCGGGGGACGTTGATCCCCAGAATGCCTTCCAGGTAAACTCCAGGTAGATAGACCTCTCATTAGTACAATATACACACTACGCTATATTCCGGCTTCCCGTCACTAAACGTTTATCTTTTATTGGCATCAGTAGTTGTAATTCTGGAGGGCCATGGGTGGCCACTGGCTGCGCCTCCAGTCCAACAAGGCTCCAAGGTGGTGGACTATTTTTGTTATTTCCTTCCATTTTCTTTTTTCGTTTCCTGCCACTAAAAAATCACCTGGAGTTGGGTTGTCGTAGCTACTATTGTTTGTCTTGTGGGGTCTGTGCCTCCTGGTCCCTTTTAGATGGTATGCAGGGCACTCGATGTTGTAACACTGCTTCTGGAGGACCGAGGAGTGGCACATTTTTGGGTGAAAGAAAGTACAGGAAGAAGAACGACACACTCCTTTAGACAGGAGGTCACTACAGTTTTTTGGGATGGTCAAACTTGCATGTCCCATTTTTTTCCCCTGTTATTCCATGCTTACAGATGCCCCAAGCATAATATTTGCTCAAATTCACCTTTTGTTGAGAATTGTTGGGAGGTGTGTTGTCAATTTCTGCAGGTTCTGGGACTGCACTATAATCCTCAGTATCCAAGCCAGGGCCACCCCGTCCTGGATTCCATCTACTTTCCCCAGTAGAGGAAGAAGGAGGAGACTCCTCTCCAACATCTGTACTGTGGGCCACGGTCTTGTGCAATGATGGTTGTATATTTACGGTTTTAGATGGTTGTATATTTACTGTTTTTGTGGTGGTTTTGGTTATGTTAGAGTACCAGACATGTGTACCCAGGAGACCTGTCATCTTCACATCGCTCAACGACTCTCAAACATATATTACTGCCATTTCTAGTTGTTGCAATGTTATCTCTGTTGTGTTAATCAAAAATAAGAACAATATTTTTATTAATGTTATTTTTATTAATGTTAACTCCGGTGAATGAACAAAATAAGAACACTACCGTGGCTCCTATGAGAGTGGCTGGATTGGAAATAATACCACCCTGGTAGACGCTTTTGAATCCAAATTAGCAAATCTTGAATTATAATAACATTAATAATTTGCGACCACTGTCAGCCTCAGAGTTATCTCTGAGTTACCAGACCTTGCCACGTGGAGGCCAGTGGTTCGTCTTTAAGGTCCGCCCGCCCCCCCCAGGAATCGCCTTCCCCAGGTTCATGTGTCCAGGAATCCATCCGTGGGCCCCCGGATGTCTACCCTTCCTCACTTCCCTAAGGTCAGCCTCGCCTCTCTCTCTCTGCCTTCCAGCCTCAGCCTTCCCTAGGGTTATGTATCCAGGAATTCATCCGTCCGCCGCCGGATGTTTCCCCTTTCTCACTTTCCCAAGGTCAGCCTCACCAACCTGTATTCATGCCTACCCCAGGTTCATGTATCCAGGAAACCATCCGTCTACCGCCAGATGTCTTCCCTTCCCCACTTCCCCAAGGTCAGCATCAACTGCACGTATTCATGCTTTCCCCAAGTTCATGTATCCAGGAATCCATCCGTTCGCTCCCGGATATCTCCCCTTCCCCACTTACCCAAGGTTAGCCTCAACAACAACCTTCCCCAAGTTTATGTATCCAGGAATCCATCCGCTCGCTCCCGGATGTCTTCCCTTCCCCACTTACCTAAGGTCAGCGAGTTAGGTCAGTGCCTTCCCCGGATCAGTGTCTCCAGGAGTCCACTTGGTGTCACCTCAGGTGGAATCCCTTCCCCACTTCCCCAAAGTCAGCGGTATTCTTGCTTTACCCAGGTTCATGTATCCAGGAATCGATCCGTCTACCGCCGGATGTCTTCCCTTCCCCACTTCCCCAAGGTCAGCCTCAACTGCACGTATTCATGCTTTCCCCAGGTTCATGTATCCAGGAAACCATCCGCTCGCTCCCAGATGTCTCCCCTTCCCCACTTACCCAAGGTTAGCCTCAACAACAACCTTCCCCAAGTTTATGTATCCAGGAATCCATCCGCTCGCTCCCGGATGTCTTCCCTTCCCCACTTACCTAAGGTCAGCGAGTTAGGTCAGTGCCTTCCCCGGATCAGTGTCTCCAGGAGTCCACTTGGTGTCACCTCAGGTGGAATCCCTTCCCCACTTCCCCAAAGTCAGCGGTATTCTTGCTTTACCCAGGTTCATGTATCCAGGAATCGATCCGTCTACCGCCGGATGTCTTCCCTTCCCCACTTCCCCAAGGTCAGCCTCAACTGCTGGTATTCATGCCTTTCCCAGGTTTATGTATCCAGGAATCCATCCGTTCGCTCCCGGATGTCTCCCCTTCCCCACTTACCTAAGGTCAGCCTCAACTACAACCTTCCCCAAGCTCATGTATCCAGGAATCCATCCGTTCGCTCCCGGATGTTTCCCCTTCCCCATTTACCTAAGGTCGGCGGTGCCTTCCCCGGATCAGTGTCTCCAGGAATCCACTTGTGTCACTGAGTGGACTCCCTTCCCCACTTCCCCAGAGTCAGCGGTTGCCACCCTCAGTGACCTTGCTGAATGGAAACTTGGTCTTGTCTAGCTGGTCTACGGTAGTGACTGTCCAGGTAGGTGGAATTACTGGAGGGGACACACAGTAAACTGTGTCCAGTAATTACATCCACCAAGACAGCCTGGAACCGTAGACCAGCTGGACGAGACGAAGCTCGTACACAGCTCGGCCACCTCGGGGGCTAATTAATTACAATTTTGGAATTCCTCTTATGTTACACTATGAATTTATACTGAGAACAAGTTTTTTTTTAACTTATTTAGCAGTTTAAATGTGTTTGTGAGCGACATTCTATGTGAAATATGTAAATATATAAAGATGAACACGTTTGAGACACTAGTGGAGGACTGTGTGTCGTGTGTAACATGTTATTTTGTATAAATGAATGTAATATCTACGTGTTATTGTATATTGGTGTCATATGTACCTGTTCTTGTGTGTTCACGAATGTCATGTGTACATGTTATTATGTATGAAAAAGTATCAAATTCAAATCTCTAAATTTCCTCTATGAAAACTATAACAAATTTATAATAATAGCTATTTCTGGTGTTTCGTAAATGAATTTGAAGGTCGGATATATACATACATGCGCGCACACATGTATATGTGTGTGTGTGTATATACAGAGTTTTACATAATGTGTTAATAA
Organism: Cherax quadricarinatus; assembly: GCF_038502225.1. Classification (NCBI taxonomy): domain Eukaryota; kingdom Metazoa; phylum Arthropoda; class Malacostraca; order Decapoda; family Parastacidae; genus Cherax; species Cherax quadricarinatus. The sequence continues at coordinate 51,427 of NW_027196634.1, read as the reverse complement.
AGCTGTGTTTAGAGTGACACCTGGTCTACATGATGGCTTACTCTGTATATACTGTCTTCTGAGCAAAGTACAATGACATCACACGTCTTTAAGACCACAGGTGACATCACACGTCTTTAAGACCACAGGTGACATCACACGTCTTTAAGACACAGGTGACATCACACGTCTTTACACAGGTGACATCACACAACATTATCTAACACCAAGTTTTTTGTGTAAATCTTTACCGTCTTTCTTGCATATTATAACTTAATTCAACACTATTGCTCTCAAAACATTTGCTAAGATTAAATACATTTTTAACTCTAGTATATTTTTATCAAACCTATAAATCCACCTAAGTGTTGCTTCCCTTTATATAAGTGTTTTTCACTTGGGTATTTCATTGTTTACACTTGATGCATATATTAATTTCCCTTTCAGAATTCACACTCTTCTTTGGTACGCATATTTTGTCTTTTCCATCATTTCATCCATCATATTTCTGACACACTTTATGGTCAACAGTCTTATTCCATTATAATTATTACATTCTTTAAAGTTTTCCCTTTTCTTTTATAAACATTATGAACAAAATCATTAAGTATTCCAGAACTTTATTACAACTGCCTCACAAACTTCAATCTTAATACATTCTAAATTTACCAGTTTTATTCTTCTTATTGACTCATTTCTTTTATTCTGACTGACTAACTGTTGACAGCAGAGTCAGCCAGGCTGACAGCAGAGTCAGCCAGGCTGACAGCAGAGTCAGCCAGGCTGACAGCAGAGTCACCAGGCTGACAGCTGTACCACAGAACTGTGCTCTTCTTTATTGTGAATTATTATGTAGTTCATATAAGTTTTCTTCTGATGTTTACTTTTCACTTTGATCTACACATAAACATCACTACAAACACACTACTACGTACACGTTCTCATGTATCTGTTAATATGTATGTATCTGTTCTTATATATGTATCTGTTCTTATGTATGAATCTGTTCATATGTGTGTATCTGTTCTTATGTATGTATCTGTTCTTATGTATATGTCTGATCTTATGTATCTGTTCTTTTGTATGCATCTGTTCTTATGTATCTGTTCTTTTCCATGAATCTGTTCTTATGTATCTGTTCTTATGTCTGTATCTGTTCTTTTGTATGTATCTGTTCTTATGTATGCATCTGTTCTTATGTATCTGTTCTTTTGTATGTATCTGTTCTTATGTATCTGTTCTTTTCTATGAATCTGTTCTTATGTATCTGTTCTTATGTCTGTATCTGTTCTTATGTATCTGTTCTTTTCTATGAATCTGTTCTTATGTATCTGTTCTTATGTATGCATCTGTTCTTATGTATCTGTTCTTTTGTATGTATCTGTTCTAATGTATCTGTTCTTTTCTATGAATCTGTTCTTATGTATCTGTTCTTATGTCTGTATCTGTTCTTTTGTATGTATCTGTTCTTATGTATGTATCTGTTCTTATGTATGTATCTGTTCATATGTATGTATCTGTTCTTATGTATGTATCTGTTCTTATGTATCTGTTCTTATGTATGTATCTGTTCTTATGTATGTATCTGTATGTATCTGTTCTTATGTATCTGTTCTTATGTTATGTATGTATTTGTTCTTATGTATCTGTTCTTATGTACCTGTTCTTACGTATCTGTTCTTATGTATCTGCTCTGATATATCATTCTGTTCTTATATATGTATCTGTTCTTATGTATCTGTTCTTATGTATGCATCTGTTCTTATGTTTCTGTTCTTATGTATGTATCTGCTCACATCTATGCATCTATTTATATGTATCAGTTCATATGTATGTATCTGTTCATATGTATGAATCTGTTCTTTTGTATGTATCTGTTCTTACATATGTATCTGTTCTTATGAACCTGTTCTTATGTATGTATCTGTTCTTATGTATGTATCTGTTCTTATGTATGTATCTGTTCTAAAATATGAATCTGTTCTTATGTATCTGTTCTTATGAATGTATCTGTTCATATGTATGTATCTGCTCTTATGTATTTATCTGTTCTTACGAATGTATCTGTTCTTGTGTATGTATCTGTTATGTATCTGTTCTTATGTATGTATCTGTTCTTATGTATGTATCTGTTCTTATGCATGTATCTCCTCTTATGTATGTATCTGCTCAAGTGTATCTGTTCTTATATATCTGTTCTTATGTATCTCTTCAAATGTATGTATCTGTTCTTATGTATCTATTCTTATGTATGTCCCTGTTCTTAAGTATCTGTTCATATGAATCTGTTCGTATGTATCTGTTATGTATGTATTCTTATGAATCTCTTATGTATCTGTTCTTCTATATGTATCTGTTATGTAATTATCTGTTCTTATGTATCTGTTCTTATGTAATTATCTGTTCTTATGTATCTGTTCTTATGTGTGTATCTGTTATGTATGTATCTGTTCTTTTGTATCTGCTCTTATGTATGTATCTGTTCTGATGCATGTAACTGTTCTTATGTATCTGTTCTTTTGTATGTATCTGTTCTTATGTATCTGTTCTTTTGTATGTATCTGTTCTTATGTATGTATCTGTTCAAATGTATGTATCTGTTCCAATGTATGCATCTGTTCTTATGTATGTATCTGTTCCAATGTATGCATCTGTTCTTATGTATGTATCTGTTCTTATGTATCTGTTCTTATGTATGTATCTGTTCTTATGTGTCTGTTCTTATGTATCTGTTCTTACGTATCTGTTCTTATGTATCTGTTCTGATATATCATTCTGTTCTTATGTATGTGTCTGTTCTTATGTATGCATCTGTTCTTATGTATCTGTTCTTATGAATCTATGTATGCATCCGTTATGTATATATCTGTTCTTATGTACGTATCTGTTCTTGCGTATCTGTTCTTATGTATCTGTTATGTATGTATCTGTTCTTATGTAAGTATCTGTTTTATGTATCTGTTCTTATGTACGTATCTGTCCTTATGTATGTATCTGTTCTTATGTATGTATCTGCTCTTATGTATGTATCTGTTCTTAAATATGCATCTGTTCTTATGTATTTGTTCGTATGTATGTAACTGTTCTTATGTATCTGTTCTTATGCATGTTTGTTCTTATGTATGTACCTGTTCTTAAGTATATATCTGTTCTTATGTACGTATCTGTACTTATGTATGTATCTGATCATATGTATGTATCTGCTCTTATGTATTTATCTGTTCTTATGAATCTATCTGTTCTTATGTATCTGTTCTCATGTATGTATCTCTTCTTATGCATGTATCTGTTCTTATGCATGTATCATTTCTTATGTATGTATCTCCTCTTATGTATCTGTTCTTATGTATCTGTTCTTATGAATGTATCTGTTCTTATGTATGCATCTCTTCTTATGCATGTACCTGTTCTTATGTATATCTGTTCTTATGTATGTATCCATTCTTATTTACGTATCTGTTTTTATGTCTCTCTTCTTATGTATCTCTTCAAATGTATGCATATGTTCTTATGTATCTGTTCTTATGAATGTATCTGTTATGTATGTATCTCTTATGTATGTATCTCTTATGTATGTATCTCTTCTTATGCATGTACTTCTTCTTATGTATGTATCTGTTCTTATGTAATATGCATCTGTTCTTATGTATCTGTTCATTATCTGTATGTATCTGTTCTTATGTATCTGTTCTTATGTATGTATCTGTTCTTATGTATCTGTTCATCTGTTATATATGTATCTTATGTATCTGTTCTTATGTATGTATCTATTCATATGTATGTATCTGTTCTTATGTATCTGTATGCATCTCTTCTCTATGTATGTATCTGTTCTTATGTATGTATCTGTTCTGTATGTATGTATCTGTTCTTATGTATGTATCTGTTCTTATGTATGTATCTGTTATTATGTATCTTATGTATCTCTTATATATCTGTATATGTATCTGTTCTTATGTATCTGTTCTCTATGTATCTGTTCTGATGTATGTATGTATCTGTTCTGTATGTATGTATCTCTTTTATCTGTTCTTATGTATCTGTTGTATCTATTCTTATGTATGTATCTGTTCTTATGTATGTATCTGTTCTTATGTATGTATCTGTTCTATGTATGTATCTGTTCTTATGTATGTATCTGTTCTTATGTATCTGTATCTGTTCTTATGTATGTATCTCTTCTTATGTATCTTCTTATGTATCTGTTCTTATGTATGTATCTGTTCTTATGTATGTTCTTTTTATGTATGTATATGTATCTGTTCTTATGTTGTATCTGTATCTGTATATGCTGTTCTTATGTATGTATCTGTTCTTATGTATGTATCTGCTTCATATGTATGTATCTGTTCATATGTATCTGTTCTTATGTATGTATCTATTCTTATGTATGTATCTGTTCTTATGCATCTGTTCTTATGTATCTGTTCTTATGCATCTGTTCTTATGTATCTGTTCTTGCGTATCTGTTCTAATGCATCTGTTCTCATATCATTCAGTTCTTATGTATGTATCTCTTGTTATGTATCTGTTCTTATGCATCTGTTCTTAAATATGCATCTGTTCTTATGTATCTGTTCTTATGTATGTATCTGTTCTTATGTATGTATCAGTTCTTATGGATGTATCTGTTCTTATGTATCTGTTCTTATGTATCTGTTCTCATGCATCTGTTCTTGCGTATCTGCTCTTATGCATCTGTTCTCATATATCATTCTGTTCTTATGTATGTATCTCTTATGTATCTGTTATGTATGTATCTGTTCTTATGTATCTGTTCTAATGTATGTATCTTTTCTTATGTATATATCTGTTCTTATGTATGTATCTGTTCTTATGAATCTGTTATGTATGTATCTGTTCTTATGTATGTATCTCTTCTTAAATATGCATCTGTTCTTATGTATCTGTTTTTATGTACGAATCTGTTCTTATGTATGTCTGTTGTTATGTATGTATCTGTTGTATCTGTTCGTATGTATGTATCTGTTCTTATGCATGTATCTGCTTTTATGTATCTGTTCTTATGTATGTATCTGTTCTTAGGTATGTATCTGCTCATATGCATCTGTTCTGATGTATCTGTTCTTATTTATGTATCTGTTCTTATGTATGTATCTGTTCGTATGTGTATGTTCTTATATATGCATCTGTTCTCATGTATGTATCTGTTAATATGTATGTATCTGTTCTTATATATGTATCTGTTCTTATGTATGAATCTGTTCATATGTATCTGTTCTTATGTATGTATCTGTTCTTATGTATGTATCTGTTCATATGTATGTATCTGTTCTTATGTAAGTATCTGTTCTTATGTATGTATCTGTTATGTATATGTCTGATCTTATGCATCTGTTCTTATGTAGGCATCTGTTCTTATGTATCTGTTCTTATATACCTGTTCTTACGTATCTGTTCTCATGTATTTGTTCTGATATATCATTCTGTTCTTATGTATCTGTTCTTATGTATGCATCTGTTCTTATGTATCTGTTCTTTTCTATGAATCTGTTCTTATGTATCTGTTCTTATGTATCTGTTCTTATGTATGTATCTGTTCTTATGTATGTATCTGTTCATATGTATGTATCTGTTCTTAGGTATGTATATGTTCTTATGTATGTATCTGTTCTTATGTATGTATCTGTTCTTATGTATCTTTTCTTATGTATGTATCTGTTCTTGTGTATGTATCTGTTCTTATGTATGTATCTGTTCTGATGTATGTATCTGTTCATATGTATGTATCTGTTCATATGTATGTATCTGTTCTTATGTATGTATCTGTTCTTATGTATCTGTTCTTATGTATCTGTTCTTATGTATCTGTTCTTATGTACCTGTTCTTACGTATCTGTTCTTATGTATCTGCTCTGATATATCATTCTGTTCTTATATATGTATCTGTTCTTATGTATCTGTTCTTATGTATGCATCTGTTCTTATGTTTCTGTTCTTATGTATGTATCTGCTCTCATCTATGCATATATTTATATGTATCAGTTCTTATGTATGTATCTGTTCATATGTATGAATCTGTTCTTTTGTATGTATCTGTTCTTAAATATGTATCTGTTCTTATGAACCTGTTCTTATGTATGTACCTGTTCTTATGTATGTATCTGTTATGTATGTATCTGTTCTAAAATATGAATCTGTTCTTATGTATCTGTTCTTATGAATGTATCTGTTCATATGTATGTATCTGCTCTTATGTATTTATCTGTTCTTACGAATGTATCTGTTCTTATGTATGTATCTGTTCTTATGTATGTATCTGTTCTTATGTATGTATCTGTTCTTATGTATGTATCTGTTCTTATGCATGTATCTCCTCTTATGTATGTATCTGCCAGGGAGGAAGGAGGGGCAGCTGCCAGCCTCAGGGAGTCCCAAAAGTCTAGAAAATTATACGTTTGTTCCCATAGGCTCAGAGACCTTTGGCTCATGGGGGAAGAGTGCATCTAAGTTCCTTAAGGAGCTAGGCAAAAGACTCATCAGGGGAACTAGGGATCCCAGGGCAGCTAGTTTTCTGTTCCAGCGACTCAGCGCTGCTGTTCAGAGGGGTAATGCCTGCTGTATTTTGGGCACACGCCTCAGTTCTGAAGAGCTGGATGAGATTTTTGCATTACTATCAGTGACAAGCATGTAACAATATGTACTAGACATGTATCTCTCACATCTCATGTACTGTATATGCCATCTTTGTATCAACAATGTATCTCTTAAATCTTCTGTACCATATTATGTAATAAAATATGCCTATTGGTAAAAAAGAATGAAAAGATGGGGTGGTAGGGGAAGTGGAATATTGAAACGGCTTCAAGAAGAAATCCAAATATTCTTCCTTGAAGCCTTTTTACCCACTTCTCCGAGGCTATGGATCCCACAATTTACAACAGATGTGGACCACATATATGTAGCAACGCTCTTCTTGCCGAATAAGGCAAGCGAAAATTTTTGTATGCAATAATTTCGCAAAATTCATTCTGAACCTAATAAATAAATATATTTCATTGTGTTCGTTTATTAAATTATTGTAAACTTATCTAAACCGAGGATGTGTTAAGGAAGAAAGTTGAAAGTAAACATAGATAAGAATAAACTGATAAGGGTACCAGCGGGTTAGGTAAAGAAAAATGGGATATCACAATGGAAGGAGGAAGTGTGAAAGAAGTGAATGTGTTCAGATATCTGAGAGAAGACTTGTCAACAGAAGGATTTATGAAGGATGAGAAGGATGAGGTCAAGAAGACACTCATATAAATGGTCTTATGCAAGATGACATCAGTAACACAAACAAAATTTCTCGAGGATGAAAAATATAAGTCACCAAGTGGGAAGACTCGGCCAGTGGTCGCTGCTGCAGCCTGGCCAGTGGTCGCTGCTGCAGCCTGGCCAGTGGTCGCTGCTGTAGCCTGGCCAGTGGTCGCTGCTGCAGCCTGGCCAGTGGTCGCTGCTGCAGCCTGGCCAGTGGTCGCTGCTGTAGCCTGGCCAGTGGTCGCTGCTGCAGCCTGGCCAGTGGTCGCTGCTGTAGCCTGGCCAGTGGTCGCTGCTGCAGCCTGGCCAGTGGTCGCTGCTGCAGCCTGGCCAGTGGTCGCTGCTGCAGCCTGGCCAGTGGTCGCTGCTGCAGCCTGGCCAGTGGTCGCTGCTGCAGCCTGGCCAGTGGTCGCTGCTGCAGTGGCCAGTGGTCGCTGCTGCAGCCTGGCCAGTGGTCCCTGGCCAGCCTGGCCAGTGGTCGCTGCTGCAGCCTGGCCAGTGGTCGCTGCTGTAGCCTGGCCAGTGGTCGCTGCTGCAGCCTGGCCAGTGGTCGCTGCTGTAGCCTGGCCAGTGGTCGCTGCTGCAGCCTGGCCAGTGGTCGCTGCTGTAGCCTGGCCAGCCTGGCCAGTGGTCGCTGCTGCAGCCTGGCCAGTGGTCGCTGCTGTAGCCTGGCCAGTGGTCGCTGCTGCAGCCTGGCCAGTGGTCGCTGCTGTAGCCTGGCCAGTGGTCGCTGCTGTAGCCTGGCCAGTGGTCGCTGCTGCAGCCTGGCCAGTGGTCGCTGCTGTAGCCTGGCCAGTGGTCGCTGCTGTAGCCTGGCCAGTGGTCGCTGCTGCCTGGCCAGTGGTCGCTGCTGCAGCCTGGCCAGTGGTCGCTGCTGTAGCCTGGCCAGTGGTCGCTGCTGCAGCCTGGCCAGTGGTCGCTGCTGCTGCAGTCTGGCCAGTGGTCGCTGCTGCAGCCTGGCCAGTGGTCGCTGGTGCAGCCTGGCCCGTGGTCGCTGCTGGAGCCTGGCCAGTGGTCGCTGCTGTAGCCTGGCAGCAGTGGTCGCTGCTGTAGCCTGGCCAGTGGTCGCTGTTGCAGCCTGGCCAGTGGTCGCTGCTGTAGCCTGGCCAGTGGTCGCTGCTGTGGTCGCTGCTGCAGCCTGCTGCTAGCCTGGCCAGTGGTCGCTGCTGCAGCCTGGCCAGTGGTCGCTGCTGCGCTGCTGCAGCCTGGCCAGTGGTCGCTGCTGCAGCCTGGCCAGTGGTCGCTGCTGCAGCCTGCTGCCAGTGGTCGCTGCTGCAGCCTGGCCAGTGGTCGCTGCTGCAGCCTGGCCAGTGGTCGCTGCTGCAGCCTGGCCAGTGGTCCTGCTGCAGCCTGGCCAGTGGTCGCTGCTGCTGGCCTGGCCAGTGGTCGCTGCTGCAGCCTGGCCAGTGGTCGCTGCTGTAGCCTGGCCAGTGGTCGCTGCTGCTGGCCAGTGGTCTGCTGCTGTGGTCGCTGCTGCTGCTGCAGTCTGGCCAGTGGTCGCTGCTGCAGTCTGGCCAGTGGTCGCTGCTGCAGCCTGGCCAGTGGTCGCTGCTGCCTGGCCAGTGGTCGCTGCTTCAGCCTGGCCAGTGGTCGCTGCTGTAGCCTGGCCAGTGGTCGCTGCTGCAGCCTGGCCAGTGGTCGCTGCTGCAGCCTGGCCAGTGGTCGCTGCTGCAGCCTGACCAGTGGTCGCTGCTGCCTGGCCAGTGGTCGCTGCTGTAGCCTGGCCAGTGGTCGCTGCTGTAGCCTGGCCAGTGGTCGCTGCTGCAGCCTGGCCAGTGGTCGCTGCTGCAGCCTGGCCAGTGGTCGCTGCTGCAGCCTGGCCAGTGGTCGCTGCTGCAGCCTGGCCAGTGGTCGCTGCTGCAGCCTGGCCAGTGGTCGCTGCTGCAGCCTGGCCAGTTGTCGCTGCTGTAGCCTGGCCAGTGGTCGCTGGTGGTCGCTGCTGCCTGGCCAGTGGTCGCTGCTGCAGCCTGGCCAGTGGTCGCTGCTGCTGCAGCCTGGCCAGTGGCTGGCCAGTGGTAGCCTGGCCAGTGGTCGCTGCTGCAGCCTGGCCAGTGGTCGCTGCGGTAGCGTGGCCAGTGGTCGCTGCTGTAGCCTGGCCAGTGGTCGCTGCTGCAGCCTGGCCAGTGGTTGCTGCTGCAGCCTGGCCAGTGGTCGCTGCTGCAGCCTGGCCAGTGGTCGCTGCGGTAGCGTGGCCAGTGGTCAGCACTATAACACGACCGAAAATTTCAACAATTCCAGATTAGACTCTTGACTTTTCGACATTTGGATTAAAAACCCGGAATTGATCGGGATTATGAATCTCTTGGAGATCTCGTGGGTATCAACCAGTTCCTGTTGGCTCTTCCTTACAACTTTCGAACTTTCTTTAGATAACCTAACTTAAAACAGCCGATAAAGTTGCCAAAGCCTCTGATATCTATGCAGAGACTCATAATTCTTAGACCCAAAGCGATCGAACCCTAAGATCAATAGTTCAAAAGAATCCAAGGAAAATAAGCCACTTGTGGAAAACAAATCAACCAGCCTTTATATCTACATGTCCTTTATGTGGCCTTAAAGGACACAAACTTCCCGATTTCCCCTCTAAAATTGTACAAAAAGCTGGTAGATTTATGGAATGTGATGAAAAGGCATCTTTCTGCTCTTGAACAGTCAGTGTGATGAATGTTTCCACTAGTTGTACGTATATAGTATTATCTAACAAATTATTCCTTAACCTGAAAACCACGCATGACTACTACTTATGACGTATGAACACCTTTCCTTCCACATGCTGCTATATACGATCCAAATAGACGCTGTACAATCCCTACGGGTTTAGCGCTTCCCCATGATTATAATACGATCCATATGGTTCACAGGTTGGACTGATGCTATACTAGCCCCCATCAGTTCCTGCTCAGTACTGATTGGCAATGTTGAAGGTGCCATTTTTCCTTCGGAGGATGACCTAGCGTCACTACCGGCTTCTAAAGGTTTTTAAGTTTCTTTTCCTTCAAAGTCTGAATCGGCCGTCAGCAGTTCTGTTCTTCTGAAAAAGATAGCTGGAACAAGATAATTACTCTTTTGAATGTGAAAACTGATGATTCTACCCTGGAGACAGATATAGTAGGATTTTCCCAGATTTCAAACCCCTGGAAATATCAAGGGATGACTGTTAACTTGTAACATTTGTCACTGCAGAATAGCCATAATTCAGCAATAAACAATAAAGTAATCCAAAGGAAAAAACATCTTTTACAAATCTGAATTCATAAATTCTATTCTCCAACTGTTTTTAAACCTAAATGCATCACAGCCATAGAGGTAGCTGAAGTCATCTTGTTTGTCTTTTCCCGGGTTGACATACCCTAGAAAAATCTTGACTGAATATGAAACTCAGTTCACCTCGAACCTTGTGCATCACCTTTACCAACTTCTAGGGGATAAACTGCTCTACCACACCATATTCCTCTTCAAGGGGGGCTCCTTGGCACGGTGAAGAGGCTCTTGCTCTGAGGAATTATACCTTTTGGCCTCCTTCCTCAGACCGAACCTAATTACCCCCCAATCCCCCTTTCCCCATCCCATCCCCTCTCTCCTTTTTCTCCCCCCGTCCCAACCCTCCCTTTTCCCCCGTCCCATTTGTAGCGTCTGGGGTCCTCCCCTCTGGCATTACAGTTTCTAGTTAGGGGGAAGTGTGCAGGACACCCCGCTGAGGTGGGGCGGGGTGTCCTGTAGGTGACAGGTGTATCTCCGGAGGCTGTCTGTCGGTTCCGGGAGGTGGCAGCCGAGGTAGGTATGCTTAGTGCCGGGTATCAGACCGCCCTCTCTTTTATCTGCCGAGGTGGCTCAGTGAATTTGAAGTTGGTATCCCGGAGTGCTGGTTTACTGGCGTGGAGGGTGGGGTATAGCACAGGTTCCACACTGCATCTGTGCTACTGGCGGTTTCGAGGTCCTCCTGCATGAGGGGAGGAACTTGCTGCCCTTTCATGCCTTTAGTAATTGTCCCTCCACTGTCCATTATTCTTTTTTTCTCTCTCCTTTTTTTTTATTTTCTTAAAATAATATGAAAGAAGTACAACCATCATGGAGTCTTCGCTCTGTGTCTCCCCCTCCTCCTCCCAGTCCCCTTTTTGTTACGGCATCCTGTACTGACCAAGCTTCGTTATTGCACCATTCTCAAGAATTTTCCCATACCCCTCTACCTTCTGCTGATGACGCTTCGTCACCTACTCCAGGTGCCGAGGCTCCGTTAATTTCTTCTAGTGCTTCCGCCCCTTGCACATCTTTAACTATGCGTCTGGCTTTCCCAGATACGGTGCGATGGTTTTCGGATCACCCACCTGCCTCAGGTCGGGCCACCCACGGTCTTACAACCGTGGTTCTTTGAACCATTCATCTATAAAGAAAGACGTGATCTTATGTGTGTGGGGGGGGGGCGCTAGAGATGTGGCCTGGGAGCCAAGGGGGGCGGCAGCCTGAAAAACTTTGGGAACCACTGGCCTAAACAGTAGAGCACTGAACTAATTATTAGTTCCAAGGGGTTTGAGACTGATCTGTTATCCTATTTTGAAGATGAATTGGATAAGTTCCCTATGTCATTCCTTAAGAACATTATTACTAAGTTGATTAAGCTGAAAGTAGTTGGATGCAAGTTAGTGTTTGAGGGAAAGTATTTTGCCCAAAAGCATGGAATGGCTATGGGAAATCCATTGTATCCCCTTGTAAATAATCTGTATATGGAGTCTGACTGAACTGTTGAAAGATGTCCTGCCTCAGGAAGCTACGTTATTTAAGTTTGTAGATGACATTTTTTGCTTTTGGCCGACCACTATGTATCTTGATATTTTTTTACAGAGACTTAACACTCTCGTCCCATCTATTAAACTCACAATGGAAAAAGAAGTGTACTACAAATTTTACTTCCTAGATGTTTTCATCCACCAGGTAGATAGAACTTTTAAGTTCACAGTGTATAGGAAGGCCACTAATTTCTGTTCCTACATACATTACTATTCTAACCATACAACCAGATTGAAAAGGAGTGTCTTTCTGACTATGTTCCTGAGAGTCATGTATTGACATGTCGTAAGTGATATATATCCTAGTTTGCTACTACACAAACAATACTTATGGGCGGCACTACCATGCACTCTCACAAGGTATTCTCAACAGGTTGATTGCCCTTTAATTTTTACATTCTTTTGCCCTTTTGCCTTTATTCAAAGGAACTATGCATGCTCTCTGTCAGTCCCTACGTACCTTCACCTCTTCCATACATTTATTAAATAAAACACTGACCACTGCAAAACTATATCCCCACCCACTTTTAAAATTTGTCATTTGATCCCATCAGTCCCAGCTGCTTTACTCCTCATTCTACGCACTTCCACACAAACCTCCCTCACACTCACAACTGGCTCTTCCTCACTCCTAGAAGATGTTATACCTCCCTTCCCAATAAATGAAATCACAGCTTCCCTACCTTCATCAGCATTTAACAGTTCTTCAGAATATTCTTCCATCTTCCCGATACCTCCATCTCCCAATCTAATAACTCGACTTCTATTTTTATCTATTAAATCCATTCATTACCTAGGCTTTCTCAGTATATTTACCTCACTCCAAAACTTTTCTTATTCTTTTTCATTTCCTTACCTCTCTATTAACATCTTTTTTTTTCCTCCACATACTCCTCCCTCATATCACTTCTGGTTTGTAAAAATCTCTCATATGCTTTTTCTTTCTTACCACTCTATCTCATTATTGCACCAATCACTCTTCTTCTTCCCTCTTGCACCCACATTCCTATAATCACACACCTCTACTGAGCACTCTAACACTACATTCTTAAATGAACCCCCATACCTCTCCATCCTCATTGCCTATACTCTAATTAGCCCATCTTTCTATCAATAGTTGTTCCCTATCTACCTTTTATTCTTACTGTATCTAAACTAAAAAATGATCTTATATATCTGTTTGCCCCTCTATAAACATGCACATCCAGAAATTTACCCATCAGCATTTTATCCACAAACACACAATCCAATAAACTACCGTCATTTGGCCCTATATTATATCTCGTATATTTATTTATCCTTTTTTCCTTATAATATATATTACCTGTTACCAAACCTCTTTCTATACAAAGTTCAATCAAAGGCTCCCCATTATCACTTAACCCTGGCACTCCAAACTTACCTACCTACCTACAGTTTCTCCCACTTTTGCATTCAGGTCCCTTACCACAATTAGTTTCTCACCAGGTTCAAAATTCCCTAAACACTCGCCTAACACCTCCCTAAATCTCTCTCACTCTCTCTCACTCCCTCACTCCCTCTCTCTCACTCTCACTCTCTCACTATCTCTCTCTCACTCTCTCACTCGCTCTCTCACTCGCTCTCTCACTCGCTCTCTCACTCTCACTCACTCTCACTCACTCTCACTCACTCTCACTCTCTCACTCTCTCTCACTCTCTCTCACTCACTCACTCACTCACTCTCTCACTCTCACTCACTCTCACTCTCTCACTCTCTCTCTCACTCTCTCACTCTCACTATCGCTCACTCTCACTCACTCTCTCACTATCACTCACTCTCACTCTCACTCTCTCACTATCACTCACTCTCTCACTCACTCACTCTCACTCACTCTCTCACTCACTCACTCTCTCTCTCACTATCACTCTCTCACTCACTCTCTCACTCACTCTCACTCACTCTCTCACTCACTCTCTCACTCACTCTCTCACTCACTCTCTCACTCACTCTCTCACTCACTCTCTCACTCACTCTCTCACTCACTCTCTCTCTCACTCTCTCACTCTCACTCACTCTAACTCTCTCACTCTCTCACTCTCACTCACTCTCTCACTCTCACTCACTCTCACTCTCACTCTCACTCTCTCACTCACCCTCACTCTCACTCACTCTCACTCTCACTCTTTCACTCTCTCACTCACTCACTCACTCACTCTCACTCACTCTCACACTCACTCACACTCTCTCACTCACACTCTCACTCACACTCTCACTCTCACACTCACTCTCACTCACACACTCTCTCACACTCTCTCTCACACACACACTCTCTCTCTCACACTCTCACACTCTCTCTCACACTCTCACTCACTCACTCTCTCTCACTCACACTCTCACTCACTCTCACTCACTCTCTCTCACTCACTCACTCTCTCACACTCTCTCTCACACTCACACTCTCTCACACTCTCACACTCTCTCTCACTCTCTTCATTCCTCTCTTTTCCAGGTGCATAAACACTTATTATAACCCACTATTGGCATCCGACCCTTATTTTAATTCATTTAATCCTTGAATTTATACATTTATATTCTGTCTCCTTTCATAACTGATCCTTTAGCCTTACTGTTACCCCTTCCTTAGCTTTATTGTTACCCCTTCCTTAGCTTTATTGTTACCCCTTCCTTAGCTTTATTGTTACCCCTTCCTTAGCTTTATTGTTACCCCTTCCTTAGCTTTATTGTTACCCCTTCCTTAGCTTTATTGTTACCCCTTCCTTAGCTTTATTGTTACCCCTTCCTTAGCTTTATTGTTACCCCTTCCTTAGCTTTATTGTTACCTCTTCCTTAGCTTTATTGTTACCCCTTCCTTAGCTTTATTGTTACCCCTTCCTTAGCTTTATTGTTACCCCTTCCTTAGCTTTATTGTTACCCCCTACCCCCTTCCTTAGCTTTATTGTTACCCCTTCCTTAGTTTTATTGTTACCCCTTCCTTAGCTTTATTGTTACCCCTTCCTTAGCTTTATTGTTACCCCTTTCCTTAGCTTTATTGTTACCTTTCACTTGCTTTTTTTGTTCCCCTTCCTTAGCTTTATTGTTACCCCTTCCTTAGCTTTATTGTTACCCTTCCTTAGCTTTATTGTTACCCCTTCCTTAGCTTTATTCCTTAGCTTTATTGTTACCCCTTCCTTAGCTTTATTGTTACCCCCCTTAGCTTTATTGTTACTTCCTTAGCTTTATTGTTACCCCTTCCTTAGCTTTATTGTTACCCCTTCCTTAGCTTTATTGTTACCCCTTCCTTAGCTTTATTGTTACCCCTTCCTTAGCTTTATTGTTACCCCTTCCTTAGCTTTATTGTTACCCCCTTCCTTAGCTTTATTGTTACCCCTTCCTTAGCTTTGTTGTTACCCCTTAGCTTTATTGTTACCCCTTCCTTAGCTTTACTGTTACCCCTTCCTTAGCTTTATTGTTACCCCTTAGCCTTATTGTTACCCCTTAGCTTTATTGTTACCCCTTCCTTAGCTTTATTGTTACCCCTTCCTTAGCCTTATTGTTACCCCTTCCTTAGCTTTATTGTTACCCCTTCCTTAGCTTTATTGTTACCCCTTCCTTAGCTTTATTGTTACCCCTTCCTTAGCTTTATTGTTACCCCTTCCTTAGCTTTATTGTTACCCCATCCATAGCCTTATTGTTATTGTTACCCCTTCCTTAGCTTTATTGTTACCCCTTCCTTAGCTTTATTGTTACCCCTTTATTGTTACCCCTTCCTTAGCTTTATTGTTACCCCTTCCTTAGCTTTATTGTTACCCCTTCCTTAGCTTTATTGTTACCCCTTCCTTAGCTTTATTGTTACCCCCTTCCTTAGCTTTATTGTTACCCCTTCCTTAGCTTTATTGTTACCCCTTCCTTAGCTTTATTGTTACTCCCTTCCTTTAGCTTTATTGTTACCCCTTCCTTAGCTTTATTGTTACCCCTTCCTTAGCTTACCCCTTCCTTAGCTTTATTATTACCCCTTCCTTAGCTTTATTGTTACCCCCTTCCTTAGCTTTATTGTTACCCCTTCCTTAGCTTTGTTACCCCTTCCTTAGCTTTATTGTTACCCCTTCCTTAGCTTTATTGTTACCCCTTCCTTAGCTTTATTGTTACCCCTTCCTTAGCTTTATTGTTACCCCCTTCCTTAGCTTTATTGTTACCCCTTCCTTAGCTTTATTGTTACCCCTTCCTTAGCTTTATTGTTACCCCTTCCTTAGCTTTATTGTTACCCCTTCCTTAGCTTTATTGTTACCCCTTCCTTAGCCTTCCTTAGCTTTATTGTTACCCCTTCCTTAGCTTTATTGTTACCCCTTAGCTTAGCCCCTTTAGCTTTATTGTTACCCCTTCCTTAGCTTTATTGTTACCCCTTCCTTAGCCTTAGCTTTATTGTTACCCATTCCTTAGCTTTATTGTTACCCCTTCCTTAGCTTTATGTTATCCCCTTCCTTAGCTTCCTTAGCTTTATTGTTACCCCTTCCTTAGCTTATTGTTACCCCTTCCTTAGCTTTATTGTTACCCCTTCCTTAGCTTTATTGTTACCCCATTCCTTAGCTTTATTGTTACCCCCTTAGCCCCCTTAGCTTTATTGTTACCCCCTTAGCCTTAGCTTTATTGTTACCCCTTCCTTAGCTTTATTGTTACCCCTTCCTTAGCTTTATTGTTACCCCTTCCTTAGCTTTATTGTTACCCCTTCCTTAGCTTTATTGTTACCCCTTCCTTAGCTTTATTGTTACCCCTTCCTTAGCTTTATTGTTACCCCTTCCTTAGCTTTATTGTTACCCCTTCCTTAGCTTTATTGTTACCCCTTCCTTAGCTTTATTGTTACCCCTTCCTTAGCTTTATTGTTACCCCTTCCTTAGCTTTATTGTTACCCCTTCCTTAGCTTTATTGTTACCCCTTCCTTAGCTTTATTGTTACCCCTTCCTTAGCTTTATTGTTACCCCTTCCTTAGCTTTATTGTTACCCCTTCCTTAGCTTTATTGTTACCCCTTCCTTAGCTTTATTGTTACCCCTTCCTTAGCTTTATTGTTACCCCTTCCTTAGCTTTATTGTTACCCCTTCCTTAGCTTTATTGTTACCCCTTCCTTAGCTTTATTGTTACCCTTCCTTCTTAGCTTTATTGTTACCCTTCCTTAGCTTTATTGTTACCCCTTCCTTAAGCTTTATTGTTACCCCTTCCTTAGCTTCCTTAGCTTTATTGTTACCCCTTCCTTAGCTTTAGCTACCCCTTAGCTTTATTGTTACCCCTTCCTTAGCTTTATTGTTACCCCTTCCTTAGCTTTATTGTTACCCCTTCCTTAGCTTTATTGTTACCCCTTCCTTAGCTTTGTTACCCCTTCCTTAGCCTTATTGTTACCCCTTCCTTAGCTTTATTGTTACCCCTTCCTTAGCTTTATTGTTACCCCTTCCTTAGCTTTATTGTTACCCCTTCCTTAGCTTTATTGTTACCCCTTCCTTAGCTTTATTGTTACCCCTTCCTTAGCTTTATTGTTACCCCTTCCTTAGCTTTATTGTTACCCCTTCCTTAGCTTTATTGTTACCCCTTCCTTAGCTTTATTGTTACCCCTTCCTTAGCTTTATTGTTACCCCTTCCTTAGCTTTATTGCTACTCCTTCCTTAGCTTTATTGTTACCCCTTCCTTAGCTTTATTGTTACCCCTTCCTTAGCTTTATTGTTACCCCTTCCTTAGCTTTATTGTTACCCCTTCCTTAGCTTTATTGTTACCCCTTCCTTAGCTTTATTGTTACCCCTTCCTTAGCTTTATTGTTACCCCTTCCTTAGCTTTATTGTTACCCCTTCCTTAGCTTTATTGTTACCCCTTCCTTAGCTTTATTGTTACCCCTTCCTTAGCTTTATTGTTACCCCTTCCTTAGCTTTATTGCTACTCCTTCCTTAGCTTAAACTCTCTCAGATACTCCTGACCTAATCCAATTTATTTGTACCCGATGAAACTCCCGTACCCCCTTCAGCTTTGTTTCACTTAGAGCTACGACATCCATTATATTCTCTCATTTACCTTTCTCTGTGAGAACTGATACAGTCCCTTGTGGATGAAACTTCTCAGTTATATATCGACTGTAGACAGTAATGAGTCTAATTTATGATCTTAATGAACCTTTGTAATATAAACTTATTCCTTATATAACTTGCAGAGAACATGGATAAAACTGTCTAATTTATTTAACTTATTTCTTATGTTATAACTATGAGTGAACAGTAGAACTATTTACAGAGGATCTTATCATTCATGTTCACTCAGATCCTTTAATGTGAACAATTATTCTTACAGTATTTCCACAACATTTTTAGATTTTCAAAATATTCTAGAATTTGTAAGTAATAATTCGAATGTATTATGACGACGAGAGCTGGAGAATATGAGGGAAAATGTTGATGAATGTGAAGATGAGTGACGAAGAATGTTTAAGAATGCGAAGGCAAGTGCTGGAGGATATGATAAGAGATGAAGACTGAAGGTATGTGGCGGAGAACAGCAATGATGGAGAATATGAAGTGTCAGAGAACATCGTGTGTTGGAGAACATGATGGTGAGCGTTGGAGAACAATATAAAGGTGAGCTGTGGAGAACATGAGTGATGGAGAACAAGATGAAGACAAAATATCAAGGAATATACGGGTGCTACTGTAAAGTACACGGGTGATAGCGTAGCATAAACAGCTATGGTAAAATACAAGGGTTCTAACGTAAAATACACCATTATCATACAAGACAAGTGTTATCGCAAAATACACAGGATATATTGGAAAACACGGGTGTTATCTTCAAACCCACGGATGATATCGTAAAACACGGGTGTTATCTTCAAACCCACGGATGATATCGTAAAACACGGGTGTTATCTTCAAACCCACGGATGATATCGTAAAACACGGGTGTTATCTTCAAACCCACGGATGATATCGTAAAACACGGGTGTTATCTTCAAACCCACGGATGATATCGTAAAACACGGGTGTTATCTTCAAACCCACGGCGTAAAACACGGGTGTTATCTTCAAACCCACGGATGATATCGTAAAACACGGGTGTTATCTTCAAACCCACGGATGATATCGTAAAACACGGGTGTTATCTTCAAACCCACGGATGATATCGTAAAACACGGGTGTTATCTTCAAACCCACGGATGATATCGTAAAACACGGGTGTTATCTTCAAACCCACGGATGATATCGTAAAACTGGGTGTTACTATAAACCACAAGGATGTTATCATAAAACACTGATGATCTCTTAAACATAAACCTGTAAATTTGGTTTCAAAACAAAAGCTAGACTTCCTTTACTCTCACTAGGTTAATTTACGTTATCTTGGGTTAGGTTAGGTAACAAAATTATAAAAATGTATGTTTGATCGCAGGTAAGAAAAATACACACACACAAAAAACGGTGACGCTACACCTGGCAGCGAAGTGGCTGAGAAAAACAAGTGTGAACGTTTATCAGTGTTGGTGCGAGCATCGGCACTTCACTTGCTACTGGGTCACCAACATCATGGTTTTAAAAAATGTCTCTTAGTAGGATACATTGCTGAACTTTGCTATGTTACATCAGTTACTGGACGAATGCAAGATGAACTCCACTGTTGTGCTGAACACAGGTGGTGACACTGATCTGGTATGGCAGCGTGGCCCCCTACCACTACTGTAACTACTGGTGGTGGTGGCAGTGGTGGTGATGGTGGGCGGCGAATGAGAATAAGGATGACGATGATGCTTTTGGAACATGAAGCACTAAACCCGAAAGTATCACTCACCGGCTGGGGAACGAGAGTAAATTATTTTTGATTCGAGGAAGGGGAGAGTAAGTGGTGTACCATGACTCATAAGTTCACCAGCAACACCCACTATAAGTACTCCAGCGACCTGCCGTCCTGATGCCAAACTCGAGTGACTACGTAGCTTATTGAACACTAACCTCTGCCTGACTCCAATGACAACGATAGACAGTGCGAGAGTGAAAAACACAGTGAAAGTTAGAAAGTGTGAAGGTGAGGAAAACAGAGAAAGTAATTGAGAAAAAGTGATTGAGAAAGTGAGAAAATGAGAGAGAGATAGGCGGAGGAGGGAACAAAGAGCGGGAAGGTAGGAGGAGCAGCAAGACAGGTGATACACCACCTGTTGATTAACGCTACCTCCCTCCCCATCTAACCACCTACCACCACCATCTGCACTGTCAGAACCACTCTGTCCACTTACCACACCCATCTGTACTGTCACAACTGTCACCTACCACCACCATCTGTGTCACAATCACTCTCTCCACCTACCACCACCATCTGCACTGTCAGAACAAGGGGAGGAAGGGAGTAGAAAGCAGGAAGATGGCAGGGATGCAAAGAACGGGAAGAGAGCGAATATAGATGGATGGGGAAGGAGAAAGGAATGTGGAGTAGGGAAGGAAGAGAGAGTAGGTATGAAAGGAACAAAGGTAGAGAGGAGGGAAGGAAAAGAGAAGAAAATGAAGGAAGGAAAAGTGAAAATGTAGGAGGGAAGGAGGAGCGGAGGGAAGCAGGAGACAAGGAAGGAAGAGAAAAGGAGGGACGGAAATGAGACTGTTGAAAGGAAGAATGAATGAGAGGAAGGAAGATGGAAGCTTAAGTTAGATATGGAGGCTGGCGAAGGGAAGGGGAAATATAGAGGATAAAGGAAGAAAAGGAAAGAAGGGAACAGAGATGGTAAGGAACGAAGGGAAGGAAGGGTAAGAGAAGAAGGCAAGCAAGAAGGGATGGAAAGGAAAATAGAAGGGCGAGATAAAGATGGGAGGGAAGATTAGGATTAATCAAGAGAAGAGTTTCTGAGGAAGGGCTAAGAAGGGAAGGTGTTAAGCTCTTCATGTAATCAAATTCCATTTGAGGCGTCCTGTCACAATCCCTCCCTTCATCCCTTCTCTTATTTCCTGTGTGAGATCTGGCTGAGTATGTGGTCTGGATGAGTATGAGGTCTAGGTGAGTGTGAGGTCTAGCTCATTATAAGGCCTGGCTCAGTATGAGGCCTGGATCACTATGAGGTCTCGCTCATTATGAGGTCTGGCTCAGTATGAGGTCTGGTTCAGTGGAAATGGATCAGTATGAGGCCTGGGTCAGTATGAGGTCTGAGTATGAGGCTCAGTATGAGGTCTGGCTCAGGCTATATGAAGAGGTCTGGTTCAGTATAAGGCTGGGTCAGTATGAGGTCTGAGTTAGTATGACGCCTGGTTCAGTATGAGGCCTGGCTCAGTATGAGGCCTGGCTCAGTATGAGGCCTGGGCCAGGATGAGGCCTGGCTCAGTATGAGGCCTGGCTCAGTATGAGGCCTGGCTCAGTATGAGGCCTGGCTCAGTATGAGGCCTGGCTCAGTATGAGGCCTGGCTCAGTATGAGGCCTGGCTCAGTATGAGGCCTGGCTCAGTATGAAGCCTGGGCCAGGATGAGGCGCGTTAACCAGTCTGGAGTTTTATGACTCACTAGCCGCGAGTTCAGTTCCCGCCCGTAGCTTGGTTTGTTTGCAATCGTGTCATTACGATTTCGTGAGTCATGATGAAAGTTTGAAGCTTATCCAATAAGGCGATTTCGATAGAGAAAAAACGGTTAAGACAAAAGAGTTTTGCCGAGAATGTTCTGGAAATAATCAAGTCTAAACTCGATACACAAAAAAGTCATTAAAAACTATTTTTCGCAAGTTTTTCCTTACGTTTACATTCATTTAAAAATGCTCTACCCTCGTTTAAAAACTTTTATGTTCCAAGAATTTTTTTTTTTTTCAAAAATTGCTTTAAACAAAATTTAAAAAAATTCCTACTGCTGCCAAATCAATAATAAAAACATACTTCCCATCAGAATATATTACACTGGAATTAGGAACTAATAAATTTGGCAAATTAAAATCATCACAGCTCAAAGTCAATATCAAACATTGTTAATAAAATCAACCAACGGAGAAAGTTTGAAGACGATCAGAAAAAGCATTCAAGTAAGTGATCAGATTTGAATGATTCCAAATTTTGTAGCAATTTCAGGAGTATTTCAAATTTACACTTACTAATAATAAACTTATGGATGGTCATCATTCATGTAGAATGATTCATTATAATTTACACTTACTAATAATAAACTTATGGATGGTCATCATTCATGTAGAATGATTCATTATATTTTACACTTACTAATAAACTTATGGATGGTCATCATTCATGTAGAATGATTCATTATATTTTACACTTACTAATAAACTTATGGATGGTCATCATTCATGTAGAATGATTTATTATAATTTACACTTAAAAATAATAAACTTCTGGAAAGTTATCATTCATATAGAATGATTCATTATATTTTACACTTAATAAATTCATATAGAATGATTCATTATAATTTACACTTACTAATAAACTTATGGATGGTTATCATTCATATAGAATGATTCATTATAATTTCCACTTACTAATAATAAACTTATGGATGGTCATCATTCAATAGAATGATTTATTATAATTTACACTTAAAAATAATAAACTTATGGATGATTATCATTCATATAGAATGATTCATTATAATTTTTTGTTCGATCACAGGAATCATTTTAGTTATTAAATATCAATAAACTTCAATTTTTATTTAATTAAATTAGGAAATCGAGAGTTTTCGTAAACAATAAGAGGGCAAACATTGCGTTCAGTAAATCAGATGAATAGTGACAGTTTGAAGCCGATTGGAAGAGTAATTTTCCAGTTACGGCAGTTTACAATGATTCGAACTTTCATTAACCGTTTTTTAAATATTGATAAATTTCCCTCACACACAAACAAAACTTAACTTGCACTTTCAACGTTGTCAGCTGCGTCAGGCAGTAAACATGGAAGACGTTCTCAACGTTGTCAGCTGCGTCAGGCAGTAAACATGGAAGACGTTCTCAACGTTGTCAGCTGCGTCAGGCAGTAAACATGGAAGACGTTCTCAACGTTGTCAGCTGCGTCAGGCAGTAAACATGGAAGACGTTCTCAACGTTGTCAGCTGCGTCAGGCAGTAAACATGGAAGACGTTCTCAACGTTGTCAGCTGCGTCAGGCAGTAAACATGGAAGACGTTCTCAACGTTGTCAGCTGCGTCAGGCAGTAAACATGGTCAGCTGCGTCAGGCACGTTCTCAACGTTGTCAGCTGCGTCAGGCAGTAAACATGGAAGACGTTCTCAAGGCGTAAACATGTCAGCAGCTGCGTCAGGCAGTAAACATGGAAGACGTTCTCAACGTTGTCAGCTGCGTCAGGCAGTAAACATGGAAGACGTTCTCAACGTTGTCAGCTGCGTCAGGCAGTAAACATGGAAGACGTTCTCAACGTTGTCAGCTGCGTCAGGCAGTAAACATGGAAGACGTTCTCAACGTTGTCAGCTGCGTCAGGCAGTAAACATGGAAGACGTTCTCAACGTTGTCAGCTGCGTCAGGCAGTAAACATGGAAGACGTTCTCAACGTTGTCAGCTGCGTCAGGCAGTAAACATGGAAGACGTTCTCAACGTTGTCAGCTGCGTCAGGCAGTAAACATGGAAGACGTTCTCAACGTTGTCAGCTGCGTCAGGCAGTAAACATGGAAGACGTTCTCAACGTTGTCAGCTGCGTCAGGCAGTAAACATGGAAGACGTTCTCAACGTTGTCAGCTGCGTCAGGCAGTAAACATGGAAGACGTTCTCAACGTTGTCAGCTGCGTCAGGCAGTAAACATGGAAGACGTTCTCAACGTTGTCAGCTGCGTCAGGCAGTAAACATGGAAGACGTTCTCAACGTTGTCAGCTGCGTCAGGCAGTAAACATGGAAGACGTTCTCAACGTTGTCAGCTGCGTCAGGCAGTAAACATGGAAGACGTTCTCAACGTTGTCAGCTGCGTCAGGCAGTAAACATGGAAGACGTTCTCAACGTTGTCAGCTGCGTCAGGCAGTAAACATGGAAGACGTTCTCAACGTTGTCAGCTGCGTCAGGCAGTAAACATGGAAGACGTTCTCAACGTTGTCAGCTGCGTCAGGCAGTAAACATGGAAGACGTTCTCAACGTTGTCAGCTGCGTCAGGCAGTAAACATGGAAGACGTTCTCAACGTTGTCAGCTGCGTCAGGCAGTAAACATGGAAGACGTTCTCAACGTTGTCAGCTGCGTCAGGCAGTAAACATGGAAGACGTTCTCAACGTTGTCAGCTGCGTCAGGCAGTAAACATGGAAGACGTTCTCAACGTTGTCAGCTGCGTCAGGCAGTAAACATGGAAGACGTTCTCAACGTTGTCAGCTGCGTCAGGCAGTAAACATGGAAGACGTTCTCAACGTTGTCAGCTGCGTCAGGCAGTAAACATGGAAGACGTTCTCAACGTTGTCAGCTGCGTCAGGCAGTAAACATGGAAGACGTTCTCAACGTTGTCAGCTGCGTCAGGCAGTAAACATGGAAGACGTTCTCAACGTTGTCAGCTGCGTCAGGCAGTAAACATGGAAGACGTTCTCAACGTTGTCAGCTGCGTCAGGCAGTAAACATGGAAGACGTTCTCAACGTTGTCAGCTGCGTCAGGCAGTAAACATGGAAGACGTTCTCAACGTTGTCAGCTGCGTCAGGCAGTAAACATGGAAGACGTTCTCAACGTTGTCAGCTGCGTCAGGCAGTAAACATGGAAGACGTTCTCAACGTTGTCAGCTGCGTCAGGCAGTAAACATGGAAGACGTTCTCAACGTTGTCAGCTGCGTCAGGCAGTAAACATGGAAGACGTTCTCAACGTTGTCAGCTGCGTCAGGCAGTAAACATGGAAGACGTTCTCAACGTTGTCAGCTGCGTCAGGCAGTAAACATGGAAGACGTTCTCAACGTTGTCAGCTGCGTCAGGCAGTAAACATGGAAGACGTTCTCAACGTTGTCAGCTGCGTCAGGCAGTAAACATGGAAGACGTTCTCAACGTTGTCAGCTGCGTCAGGCAGTAAACATGGAAGACGTTCTCAACGTTGTCAGCTGCGTCAGGCAGTAAACATGGAAGACGTTCTCAACGTTGTCAGCTGCGTCAGGCAGTAAACATGGAAGACGTTCTCAACGTTGTCAGCTGCGTCAGGCAGTAAACATGGAAGACGTTCTCAACGTTGTCAGCTGCGTCAGGCAGTAAACATGGAAGACGTTCTCAACGTTGTCAGCTGCGTCAGGCAGTAAACATGGAAGACGTTCTCAACGTTGTCAAGACGTTCTCAACGTTGTCAGCTGCGTCAGGCAGTAAACATGGAAGACGTTCTCAACGTTGTCAGCTGCGTCAGGCAGTAAACATGGAAGACGTTCTCAACGTTGTCAGCTGCGTCAGGCAGTAAACATGGAAGACGTTCTCAACGTTGTCAGCTGCGTCAGGCAGTAAACATGGAAGACGTTCTCAACGTTGTCAGCTGCGTCAGGCAGTAAACATGGAAGACGTTCTCAACGTTGTCAGCTGCGTCAGGCAGTAAACATGGAAGACGTTCTCAACGTTGTCAGCTGCGTCAGGCAGTAAACATGGAAGACGTTCTCAACGTTGTCAGCTGCGTCAGGCAGTAAACATGGAAGACGTTCTCAACGTTGTCAGCTGCGTCAGGCAGTAAACATGGAAGACGTTCTCAACGTTGTCAGCTGCGTCAGGCAGTAAACATGGAAGACGTTCTCAACGTTGTCAGCTGCGTCAGGCAGTAAACATGGAAGACGTTCTCAACGTTGTCAGCTGCGTCAGGCAGTAAACATGGAAGACGTTCTTAACGTTGTCAGCTGCGTCAGGCAGTAAACATGGAAGACGTTCTCAACGTTGTCAGCTGCGTCAGGCAGTAAACATGGAAGACGTTCTCAACGTTGTCAGCTGCGTCAGGCAGTAAACATGGAAGACGTTCTCAACGTTGTCAGCTGCGTCAGGCAGTAAACATGGAAGACGTTCTTAACGTTGTCAGCTGCGTCAGGCAGTAAACATGGAAGACGTTCTCAACGTTGTCAGCTGCGTCAGGCAGTAAACATGGAAGACGTTCTCAACGTTGTCAGCTGCGTCAGGCAGTAAACATGGAAGACGTTCTCAACGTTGTCAGCTGCGTCAGAGTAAACATGGAAGACGTTCTTAACGTTGTCAGCTGCGTCAGGCAGTAAACATGGAAGACGTTCTTAACGTTGTCAGCTGCGTCAGGCAGTAAACATGGAAGACGTTCTTAACGTTGTCAGCTGCGTCAGGCAGTAAACATGGAAGACGTTCTCAACGTTGTCAGCTGCGTCAGGCAGTAAACATGGAAGACGTTCTCAACGTTGTCAGCTGCGTCAGGCAGTAAACATGGAAGACGTTCTCAACGTTGACAGCTGCGTCAGGCAGTAAACATGGAAGACGTTCTCAACGTTGTCAGCTGCGTCAGGCAGTAAACATGGAAGACGTTCTCAACGTTGTCAGCTGCGTCAGGCAGTAAACATGGAAGACGTTCTCAACGTTGTCAGCTGCGTCAGGCAGTAAACATGGAAGACGTTCTCAACGTTGTCAGCTGCGTCAGGCAGTAAACATGGAAGACGTTCTCAACGTTGTCAGCTGCGTCAGGCAGTAAACATGGAAGACGTTCCCAAGAGGAAACTGGGAATGATTTTTTTTTACATTATGTTATACATGACAGCCACAAATAGGTTATTTTAACAATGAGAACAAGCCACTTGGAGATGGAAATCTAGAGTTCTAGGTTTCTGGCAGCCTCGTGTGTTGTCAGGACCTATGCAATGTTGCAAGACACCAACAGATAAACGGAAATTCTCAGAAGCAAAACAGGTTTCAATGATACCTATGTGTTTTTATGATAACTAAGCACTAAACGCATAATGGACATACAGCTCTGCCCACCTATCTGTTGATGTCTTGCATCAATACATTGTTCGTGACGACGCACCAGAGTGGCATTTTCTGTATTATTTTATATATAAAATTATCAACACAACTACACACCTGAATTTCACTCTGTCGTCGGGGAATTAAGAGGCGACTTTTATGATTGTTTGTAGCTGTATAACTGGAGGGTTTCTGGGGGTAATGCCACCACGACCCGGTCTGTGACCAGGCCTCGCCCGGTCTGTGACCAGGCCTCGCCCGGTCTGTGACCAGGCCTCGACCGGTCTGTGACCAGGCCTCGACCGGTCTGTGACCAGGCCTCGACCGGTCTGTGACCAGGCCTCGACCGGTCTGTGACCAGGCCTCGACCGGTCTGTGACCAGGCCTCGACCGGTCTGTGACCAGGCCTCGACCGGTCTGTGACCAGGCCTCGACCGGTCTGTGACCAGGCCTCGACCGGTCTGTGACCAGGCCTCGAGCTATGTCAGAATGAATGAAGTTGCTTCAACAGGTTGAGACAGTGACGTCGTGTACTTGCTTTTTGTTCTATTAATGACTTTAGTTACACTACACAAACCTTCAAAATTAGAAGTATATCGGATGAGGCTTTTCGCATTATCAACGAAAAACGAAAATTTGGAATTAAAAAAAATGAATAAAAATCCCTTAATAATTCCCACACACACGCATACGCACACACACACACACACACACACACACACACACACACACACACACACACACACACACACACACACACACACACACACTACACGGTAGACGACATGATGTAACTAGAGGAAAGGTGAACTAGAGAGTTATATGATAACGAACAAATTACTGAGCGGAACTGATAGGGTAGAGGGAGAGAATGTTTGAGAGACGGTAAATGGGAATGCCAGGACACAGATATATCATTATTTCACTCTTAGAGCAGTCAGAAGTGGAACGATCTGGGGAAGGAAGTGGTACACACAGGATTCTTACATAGCTTTAAGAAGAAGTAAGATAAAGCTCTCGAAACCAGGAGAGTGAACCTAGTAACGACCAGGAGCTAAGGCTCAACCCTTGCAACCACATTTACTTGAGCACACACACAGTACGTGGCCAACTGGGCAGTGGTTCGAAAGTTGGATTGCCTGCGACCAGCTGTAACAGCTTGGTTGATCAGGCCCTGATTTACCGGAAGGTCTAGTCATGAACCAAGCCGCGGGGGCGTTGACCCCCCGCAACACTTTAGGCAGGAACACGCACACACACACACTCCTTTACTCAGTTTCTCTCTCTCTCTCTCACATTCTCTCTTACGTTCTCTCTCACGTTCTCTCTCTCTGTGTCTCTTTCTCTCTCTCTCTCTCTCACACACACACACACACACACACACACACACACACACACACACACACACACACACACACACACACACACGCACGCACACGGAGGCAGAATGGTTCATACATGGGAAATAAGAACAAGAAAGCACAGCTGGAAGTTGAAAACTCAGCTGAGTCATAGAGATGTTAGGAAGCATTTGTTCAGACTTAGAGTTGTCAGGAAGTGGATCAATCTGGAGAGGCGGAGCCGGGATACATATATAGCTTTAAGAGGTACGACAAGGCTCTTGTAATCAGGAGTGAACGTAGTATTGACCAGCGAAGAGGCTGGGCCAGGAGCTGTGACTCGACCCCTGCAACCATGTATAGATGAGTACGTGAGTACACATATACTCAAAGACACCCTGGCAGGCAAGGCACAAGATGCACACTCAGGCAGGCAAGGCATATGACACACACTAACGCATGTATTGCACAAGACACACAGCCAGGCAACCAAAGCACAAGACACACACCCAGGCAACCAAAGCACAAGACACACAGCCGGGCAGGCATGGCACAAGACAGCCAGGCAGGCAAGGCACAAGACACACAGCCAGGCAACCAAAGCACAAGACACACAGCCAGGCAACCAAAGCACAAGACACACAGCCAGGCAACCAAAGCACAAGACACACAGCCAGGCAACCAAAGCACAAGACACACAGCCAGGCAACCAAAGCACAAGACACACAACCAGGCAACCAAAGCACAAGACACACAGACAGGCAACAAAGCACAAGCAGCCAGGCAACCAAAGCACAAGACACACAGCCAGGCAAAGGCACAAGACACACAGCACAAGACACACAGCCAGGCACAAGACAGCCAGGCAACCAAAGCACAAGACACACAGCCAGGCAACAAGACAAGACACACAGCCAGGCAACCAAAGCACAAGACACACAGCCAGGCAGGCAAGACACACAGCCGCACACGACACTCAGCCAGGCAACCAAAGAACAAGACACACAGCCAGGCAACCAAAGAACAAGACACACAGCCAGGCAGGCAAGGTACAAGACACACAGCCAGGCAACAAAAGCACAAGACACACAGCAGGGCAGGCAAGGCACAAGACACAGCCGGGCAGGCAAGGCACAAGACACAAGGCACAAGACACACACAGCCAGGCAGGCAAGGCACAAGACACACAGCCAGGCAGGCAAGGCACAAGACACACAGCCAGGCAGGCAAGGCACAAGACACACAGCCAGGCAGGCAAGGCACAAGACACACAGCCAGGCAACCAAAGCACAAGACACACAGCCAGGCAACCAAAGCACAAGACACACAGCCAGGCAGGCAAGGCACAAGACACACAGCCAGGCAGGCAAGGCACAAGACACACAGCCAGGCAGGCAAGGCACAAGACACACAGCCAGGCAGGCAAGGCACAAGACACACAGCCAGGCAGGCAAGGCACAAGACACACAGCCAGGCAGGCAAGGCACAAGACACACAGCCAGGCAGGCAAGGCACAAGACACACAGCCAGGCAGGCAAGGCACAAGACACACAGCCAGGCAGGCAAGGCACAAGACACACAGCCAGGCAGGCAAGGCACAAGACACACAGCCAGGCAGGCAAGGCACAAGACACACAGCCAGGCAGGCAAGGCACAAGACACACAGCCAGGCAGGCAAGGCACAAGACACACAGCCAGGCAGGCAAGGCACAAGACACACAGCCAGGCAGGCAAGGCACAAGACACACAGCCAGGCAAGGCACAAGACACACAGCCAGGCAGGCAAGGCACAAGACACACAGCCAGGCAGGCAAGGCACAAGACACACAGCCAGGCAGGCAAGGCACAAGACACACAGCCAGGCAGGCAAGGCACAAGACACACAGCCAGGCAGGCAAGGCACAAGACACACAGCCAGGCAGGCAAGGCACAAGACACACAGCCAGGCAGGCAAGGCACAAGACACACAGCCAGGCAGGCAAGGCACAAGACACACAGCCAGGCAGGCAAGGCACAAGACACACAGCCAGGCAGGCAAGGCACAAGACACACAGCCAGGCAGGCAAGGCACAAGACACACAGCCAGGCAGGCAAGGCACAAGACACACAGCCAGGCAGGCAAGGCACAAGACACACAGCCAGGCAGGCAAGGCACAAGACACACAGCCAGGCAGGCAAGGCACAAGACACACAGCCAGGCAGGCAAGGCACAAGACACACAGCCAGGCAGGCAAGGCACAAGACACACAGCCAGGCAGGCAAGGCACAAGACACACAGCCAGGCAGGCAAGGCACAAGACACACAGCCAGGCAGGCAAGGCACAAGACACACAGCCAGGCAGGCAAGGCACAAGACACACAGCCAGGCAGGCAAGGCACAAGACACACAGCCAGGCAGGCAAGGCACAAGACACACAGCCAGGCAGGCAAGGCACAAGACACACAGCCAGGCAGGCAAGGCACAAGACACACAGCCAGGCAGGCAAGGCACAAGACACACAGCCAGGCAGGCAAGGCACAAGACACACAGCCAGGCAGGCAAGGCACAAGACACACAGCCAGGCAGGCAAGGCACAAGACACACAGCCAGGCAGGCAAGGCACAAGACACACAGCCAGGCAGGCAAGGCACAAGACACACAGCCAGGCAGGCAAGGCACAAGACACACAGCCAGGCAGGCAAGGCACAAGACACACAGCCAGGCAGGCAAGGCACAAGACACACAGCCAGGCAGGCAAGGCACAAGACACACAGCCAGGCAGGCAAGGCACAAGACACACAGCCAGGCAGGCAAGGCACAAGACACACAGCCAGGCAGGCAAGGCACAAGACACACAGCCAGGCAGGCAAGGCACAAGACACACAGCCAGGCAGGCAAGGCACAAGACACACAGCCAGGCAGGCAAGGCACAAGACACACAGCCAGGCAGGCAAGGCACAAGACACACAGCCAGGCAGGCAAGGCACAAGACACACAGCCAGGCAGGCAAGGCACAAGACACACAGCCAGGCAGGCAAGGCACAAGACACACAGCCAGGCAGGCAAGGCACAAGACACACAGCCAGGCAGGCAAGGCACAAGACACACAGCCAGGCAGGCAAGGCACAAGACACACAGCCAGGCAGGCAAGGCACAAGACACACAGCCAGGCAGGCAAGGCACAAGACACACAGCCAGGCAGGCAAGGCACAAGACACACAGCCAGGCAGGCAAGGCACAAGACACACAGCCAGGCAGGCAAGGCACAAGACACACAGCCAGGCAGGCAAGGCACAAGACACACAGCCAGGCAGGCAAGGCACAAGACACACAGCCAGGCAGGCAAGGCACAAGACACACAGCCAGGCAGGCAAGGCACAAGACACACAGCCAGGCAGGCAAGGCACAAGACACACAGCCAGGCAGGCAAGGCACAAGACACACAGCCAGGCAGGCAAGGCACAAGACACACAGCCAGGCAGGCAAGGCACAAGACACACAGCCAGGCAGGCAAGGCACAAGACACACAGCCAGGCAGGCAAGGCACAAGACACACAGCCAGGCAGGCAAGGCACAAGACACACAGCCAGGCAGGCAAGGCACAAGACACACAGCCAGGCAGGCAAGGCACAAGACACACAGCCAGGCAGGCAAGGCACAAGACACACAGCCAGGCAGGCAAGGCACAAGACACACAGCCAGGCAGGCAAGGCACAAGACACACAGCCAGGCAGGCAAGGCACAAGACACACAGCCAGGCAGGCAAGGCACAAGACACACAGCCAGGCAGGCAAGGCACAAGACACACAGCCAGGCAGGCAAGGCACAAGACACACAGCCAGGCAGGCAAGGCACAAGACACACAGCCAGGCAGGCAAGGCACAAGACACACAGCCAGGCAGGCAAGGCACAAGACACACAGCCAGGCAGGCAAGGCACAAGACACACAGCCAGGCAGGCAAGGCACAAGACACACAGCCAGGCAGGCAAGGCACAAGACACACAGCCAGGCAGGCAAGGCACAAGACACACAGCCAGGCAGGCAAGGCACAAGACACACAGCCAGGCAGGCAAGGCACAAGACACACAGCCAGGCAGGCAAGGCACAAGACACACAGCCAGGCAGGCAAGGCACAAGACACACAGCCAGGCAGGCAAGGCACAAGACACACAGCCAGGCAGGCAAGGCACAAGACACACAGCCAGGCAGGCAAGGCACAAGACACACAGCCAGGCAGGCAAGGCACAAGACACACAGCCAGGCAGGCAAGGCACAAGACACACAGCCAGGCAGGCAAGGCACAAGACACACAGCCAGGCAGGCAAGGCACAAGACACACAGCCAGGCAGGCAAGGCACAAGACACACAGCCAGGCAGGCAAGGCACAAGACACACAGCCAGGCAGGCAAGGCACAAGACACACAGCCAGGCAGGCAAGGCACAAGACACACAGCCAGGCAGGCAAGGCACAAGACACACAGCCAGGCAGGCAAGGCACAAGACACACAGCCAGGCAGGCAAGGCACAAGACACACAGCCAGGCAGGCAAGGCACAAGACACACAGCCAGGCAGGCAAGGCACAAGACACACAGCCAGGCAGGCAAGGCACAAGACACACAGCCAGGCAGGCAAGGCACAAGACACACAGCCAGGCAGGAAAGGCACAAGACACACAGCCAGGCAGGCAAGGCACAAGACACACAGCCAGGCAGGCAAGGCACAAGACACACAGCCAGGCAGGCAAGGCACAAGACACACAGCCAGGCAGGCAAGGCACAAGACACACAGCCAGGCAGGCAAGGCACAAGACACACAGCCAGGCAGGCAAGGCACAAGACACACAGCCAGGCAGGCAAGGCACAAGACACACAGCCAGGCAGGCAAGGCACAAGACACACAGCCAGGCAGGCAAGGCACAAGACACACAGCCAGGCAGGCAAGGCACAAGACACACAGCCAGGCAGGCAAGGCACAAGACACACAGCCAGGCAGGCAAGGCACAAGACACACAGCCAGGCAGGCAAGGCACAAGACACACAGCCAGGCAGGCAAGGCACAAGACACACAGCCAGGCAGGCAAGGCACAAGACACACAGCCAGGCAGGCAAGGCACAAGACACACAGCCAGGCAGGCAAGGCACAAGACACACAGCCAGGCAGGCAAGGCACAAGACACACAGCCAGGCAGGCAAGGCACAAGACACACAGCCAGGCAGGCAAGGCACAAGACACACAGCCAGGCAGGCAAGGCACAAGACACACAGCCAGGCAGGCAAGGCACAAGACACACAGCCAGGCAGGCAAGGCACAAGACACACAGCCAGGCAGGCAAGGCACAAGACACACAGCCAGGCAGGCAAGGCACAAGACACACAGCCAGGCAGGCAAGGCACAAGACACACAGCCAGGCAGGCAAGGCACAAGACACACAGCCAGGCAGGCAAGGCACAAGACACACAGCCAGGCAGGCAAGGCACAAGACACACAGCCAGGCAGGCAAGGCACAAGACACACAGCCAGGCAGGCAAGGCACAAGACACACAGCCAGGCAGGCAAGGCACAAGACACACAGCCAGGCAGGCAAGGCACAAGACACACAGCCAGGCAGGCAAGGCACAAGACACACAGCCAGGCAGGCAAGGCACAAGACACACAGCCAGGCAGGCAAGGCACAAGACACACAGCCAGGCAGGCAAGGCACAAGACACACAGCCAGGCAGGCAAGGCACAAGACACACAGCCAGGCAGGCAAGGCACAAGACACACAGCCAGGCAGGCAAGGCACAAGACACACAGCCAGGCAGGCAAGGCACAAGACACACAGCCAGGCAGGCAAGGCACAAGACACACAGCCAGGCAGGCAAGGCACAAGACACACAGCCAGGCAGGCAAGGCACAAGACACACAGCCAGGCAGGCAAGGCACAAGACACACAGCCAGGCAGGCAAGGCACAAGACACACAGCCAGGCAGGCAAGGCACAAGACACACAGCCAGGCAGGCAAGGCACAAGACACACAGCCAGGCAGGCAAGGCACAAGACACACAGCCAGGCAGGCAAGGCACAAGACACACAGCCAGGCAGGCAAGGCACAAGACACACAGCCAGGCAGGCAAGGCACAAGACACACAGCCAGGCAGGCAAGGCACAAGACACACAG
Source organism: Cherax quadricarinatus (assembly GCF_038502225.1). Classification (NCBI taxonomy): domain Eukaryota; kingdom Metazoa; phylum Arthropoda; class Malacostraca; order Decapoda; family Parastacidae; genus Cherax; species Cherax quadricarinatus. The sequence continues at coordinate 17,110 of NW_027196634.1, read as the reverse complement.
CCAGGCAGGCCAAAGCACAAGACACACAGCCAGGCAGGCAAGGCACAAGACACACAGCCAGGCAGGCAAAGCACAAGACACACAGCCAGGCAACCAAGGCACAAGACACACAGCCAGGCAGGCAAGGCACAAGACACACAGCCAGGCAGGCAAGGCACAAGACACACAGCCAGGCAGGCAAGGCACAAGACACACAGCCAGGCAGGCAAGGCACAAGACACACAGCCAGGCAGGCAAGGCACAAGACACACAGCCAGGCAGGCAAGGCACAAGACACACAGCCAGGCAGGCAAGGCACAAGACACACAGCCAGGCAGGCAAGGCACAAGACACACAGCCAGGCAGGCAAGGCACAAGACACACAGCCAGGCAGGCAAGGCACAAGACACACAGCCAGGCAGGCAAGGCACAAGACACACAGCCAGGCAGGCAAGGCACAAGACACACAGCCAGGCAGGCAAGGCACAAGACACACAGCCAGGCAGGCAAGGCACAAGACACACAGCCAGGCAGGCAAGGCACAAGACACACAGCCAGGCAGGCAAGGCACAAGACACACAGCCAGGCAGGCAAGGCACAAGACACACAGCCAGGCAGGCAAGGCACAAGACACACAGCCAGGCAGGCAAGGCACAAGACACACAGCCAGGCAGGCAAGGCACAAGACACACAGCCAGGCAGGCAAGGCACAAGACACACAGCCAGGCAGGCAAGGCACAAGACACACAGCCAGGCAGGCAAGGCACAAGACACACAGCCAGGCAGGCAAGGCACAAGACACACAGCCAGGCAGGCAAGGCACAAGACACACAGCCAGGCAGGCAAGGCACAAGACACACAGCCAGGCAGGCAAGGCACAAGACACACAGCCAGGCAGGCAAGGCACAAGACACACAGCCAGGCAGGCAAGGCACAAGACACACAGCCAGGCAGGCAAGGCACAAGACACACAGCCAGGCAGGCAAGGCACAAGACACACAGCCAGGCAGGCAAGGCACAAGACACACAGCCAGGCAGGCAAGGCACAAGACACACAGCCAGGCAGGCAAGGCACAAGACACACAGCCAGGCAGGCAAGGCACAAGACACACAGCCAGGCAGGCAAGGCACAAGACACACAGCCAGGCAGGCAAGGCACAAGACACACAGCCAGGCAGGCAAGGCACAAGACACACAGCCAGGCAGGCAAGGCACAAGACACACAGCCAGGCAGGCAAGGCACAAGACACACAGCCAGGCAGGCAAGGCACAAGACACACAGCCAGGCAGGCAAGGCACAAGACACACAGCCAGGCAGGCAAGGCACAAGACACACAGCCAGGCAGGCAAGGCACAAGACACACAGCCAGGCAGGCAAGGCACAAGACACACAGCCAGGCAGGCAAGGCACAAGACACACAGCCAGGCAGGCAAGGCACAAGACACACAGCCAGGCAGGCAAGGCACAAGACACACAGCCAGGCAGGCAAGGCACAAGACACACAGCCAGGCAGGCAAGGCACAAGACACACAGCCAGGCAGGCAAGGCACAAGACACACAGCCAGGCAGGCAAGGCACAAGACACACAGCCAGGCAGGCAAGGCACAAGACACACAGCCAGGCAGGCAAGGCACAAGACACACAGCCAGGCAGGCAAGGCACAAGACACACAGCCAGGCAGGCAAGGCACAAGACACACAGCCAGGCAGGCAAGGCACAAGACACACAGCCAGGCAGGCAAGGCACAAGACACACAGCCAGGCAGGCAAGGCACAAGACACACAGCCAGGCAGGCAAGGCACAAGACACACAGCCAGGCAGGCAAGGCACAAGACACACAGCCAGGCAGGCAAGGCACAAGACACACAGCCAGGCAGGCAAGGCACAAGACACACAGCCAGGCAGGCAAGGCACAAGACACACAGCCAGGCAGGCAAGGCACAAGACACACAGCCAGGCAGGCAAGGCACAAGACACACAGCCAGGCAGGCAAGGCACAAGACACACAGCCAGGCAGGCAAGGCACAAGACACACAGCCAGGCAGGCAAGGCACAAGACACACAGCCAGGCAGGCAAGGCACAAGACACACAGCCAGGCAGGCAAGGCACAAGACACACAGCCAGGCAGGCAAGGCACAAGACACACAGCCAGGCAGGCAAGGCACAAGACACACAGCCAGGCAGGCAAGGCACAAGACACACAGCCAGGCAGGCAAGGCACAAGACACACAGCCAGGCAGGCAAGGCACAAGACACACAGCCAGGCAGGCAAGGCACAAGACACACAGCCAGGCAGGCAAGGCACAAGACACACAGCCAGGCAGGCAAGGCACAAGACACACAGCCAGGCAGGCAAGGCACAAGACACACAGCCAGGCAGGCAAGGCACAAGACACACAGCCAGGCAGGCAAGGCACAAGACACACAGCCAGGCAGGCAAGGCACAAGACACACAGCCAGGCAGGCAAGGCACAAGACACACAGCCAGGCAGGCAAGGCACAAGACACACAGCCAGGCAGGCAAGGCACAAGACACACAGCCAGGCAGGCAAGGCACAAGACACACAGCCAGGCAGGCAAGGCACAAGACACACAGCCAGGCAGGCAAGGCACAAGACACACAGCCAGGCAGGCAAGGCACAAGACACACAGCCAGGCAGGCAAGGCACAAGACACACAGCCAGGCAGGCAAGGCACAAGACACACAGCCAGGCAGGCAAGGCACAAGACACACAGCCAGGCAGGCAAGGCACAAGACACACAGCAAGGCAGGCAAGACACAAGCCAGGCAGGCAAGGCACAAGACAAGGCACAGACACACAGGGCAGGCAAGGCACAAGACACACAGCCAGGCAGGCAAGGCACAAGACACACAGCCAGGCAGGCAAGGCACAAGACACACAGCCAGGCAGGCAAGGCACAAGACACACAGCCAGGCAGGCAGGCAGGCAGAAGACACACAGCCAGGCAGGCATGGCACAAGACACAGCCAGGCAGGCAAGGCACAAGACACACAGCCAGGCAGGCAAGGCACAAGACACACAGCCAGGCAGGCAAGGCACAAGACACACAGCCAGGCAGGCAAGGCACAAGACACACAGCCAGGCAGGCAAGGCACAAGACACACAGCCAGGCAGGCAAGGCACAAGACACACAGCCAGGCAGGCAAGGCACAAGACACACAGCCAGGCAGGCAAGGCACAAGACACACAGCCAGGCAGGCAAGGCACAAGACACACAGCCAGGCAGGCAAGGCACAAGACACACAGCCAGGCAGGCAAGGCACAAGACACACAGCCAGGCAGGCAAGGCACAAGACACACAGCCAGGCAGGCAAGGCACAAGACACACAGCCAGGCAGGCAAGGCACAAGACACACAGCCAGGCAGGCAAGGCACAAGACACACAGCCAGGCAGGCAAGGCACAAGACACACAGCCAGGCAGGCAAGGCACAAGACACACAGCCAGGCAGGCAAGGCACAAGACACACAGCCAGGCAGGCAAGGCACAAGACACACAGCCAGGCAGGCAAGGCACAAGACACACAGCCAGGCAGGCAAGGCACAAGACACACAGCCAGGCAGGCAAGGCACAAGACACACAGCCAGGCAGGCAAGGCACAAGACACACAGCCAGGCAGGCAAGGCACAAGACACACAGCCAGGCAGGCAAGGCACAAGACACACAGCCAGGCAGGCAAGGCACAAGACACACAGCCAGGCAGGCAAGGCACAAGACACACAGCCAGGCAGGCAAGGCACAAGACACACAGCCAGGCAGGCAAGGCACAAGACACACAGCCAGGCAGGCAAGGCACAAGACACACAGCCAGGCAGGCAAGGCACAAGACACACAGCCAGGCAGGCAAGGCACAAGACACACAGCCAGGCAGGCAAGGCACAAGACACACAGCCAGGCAGGCAAGGCACAAGACACACAGCCAGGCAGGCAAGGCACAAGACACACAGCCAGGCAGGCAAGGCACAAGACACACAGCCAGGCAGGCAAGGCACAAGACACACAGCCAGGCAGGCAAGGCACAAGACACACAGCCAGGCAGGCAAGGCACAAGACACACAGCCAGGCAGGCAAGGCACAAGACACACAGCCAGGCAGGCAAGGCACAAGACACACAGCCAGGCAGGCAAGGCACAAGACACACAGCCAGGCAAGCAAGGCACAAGACACACAGCCAGGCAGGCAAGGCACAAGACACACAGCCAGGCAGGCAAGGCACAAGACACACAGCCAGGCAGGCAAGGCACAAGACACACAGCCAGGCAGGCAAGGCACAAGACACACAGCCAGGCAGGCAAGGCACAAGACACACAGCCAGGCAGGCAAGGCACAAGACACACAGCCAGGCAGGCAAGGCACAAGACACACAGCCAGGCAGGCAAGGCACAAGACACACAGCCAGGCAGGCAAGGCACAAGACACACAGCCAGGCAGGCAAGGCACAAGACACACAGCCAGGCAGGCAAGGCACAAGACACACAGCCAGGCAGGCAAGGCACAAGACACACAGCCAGGCAGGCAAGGCACAAGACACACAGCCAGGCAGGCAAGGCACAAGACACACAGCCAGGCAGGCAAGGCACAAGACACACAGCCAGGCAGGCAAGGCACAAGACACACAGCCAGGCAGGCAAGGCACAAGACACACAGCCAGGCAGGCAAGGCACAAGACACACAGCCAGGCAGGCAAGGCACAAGACACACAGCCAGGCAGGCAAGGCACAAGACACACAGCCAGGCAGGCAAGGCACAAGACACACAGCCAGGCAGGCAAGGCACAAGACACACAGCCAGGCAGGCAAGGCACAAGACACACAGCCAGGCAGGCAAGGCACAAGACACACAGCCAGGCAGGCAAGGCACAAGACACACAGCCAGGCAGGCAAGGCACAAGACACACAGCCAGGCAGGCAAGGCACAAGACACACAGCCAGGCAGGCAAGGCACAAGACACACAGCCAGGCAGGCAAGGCACAAGACACACAGCCAGGCAGGCAAGGCACAAGACACACAGCCAGGCAGGCAAGGCACAAGACACACAGCCAGGCAGGCAGGGCACAAGACACACAGCCAGGCAAGGCACAAGACACACAGCCAGGCAGGCAAGGCACAAGACACACAGCCAGGCAGGCAAGGCACAAGACACACAGCCAGGCAGGCAAGGCACAAGACACACAGCCAGGCAGACAAGGCACAAGACACACAGCCAGGCAGGCAAGGCACAAGACACACAGCCAGGCAGGCAAGACACAAGACACACAGCCAGGCAGGCAAGGCACAAGACACACAGCCAGGCAGGCAAGGCACAAGACACAGCCAGGCAGGCAAGGCACAAGACACACAGCCAGGCAGGCACAAGACACACAGCCAGGCAGGCAAGGCACAAGACACACAGCCAGGCAGGCAAGGCACAAGACACACAGCCAGGCAGGCAAGGCACAAGACACACAGCCAGGCAGGCAAGGCACAAGACACACAGCCAGGCAGGCAAGGCACAAGACACACAGCCAGGCAGGCAAGGCACAAGACACACAGCCAGGCAGGCAAGACACAAGACACACAGCCAGGCAGGCAAGGCACAAGACACACAGCCAGGCAGGCAAGGCACAAGACACACAGCCAGGCAGGCAAGGCACAAGACACACAGCCAGGCAGGCAAGGCACAAGACACACAGCCAGGCAGGCAAGGCACAAGACACACAGCCAGGCAGGCAAGGCACAAGACACACAGCCAGGCAGGCAAGGCACAAGACACACAGCCAGGCAGGCAAGGCACAAGACACACAGCCAGGCAGGCAAGGCACAAGACACAGCCAGGCAGGCAAGGCACAAGACACACAGCCAGGCAGGCAAGGCACAAGACACACAGCCAGGCAGGCAAGGCACAAGACACACAGCCAGGCAGGCAAGGCACAAGACACACAGCCAGGCAGGCAAGGCACAAGACACACAGCCAGGCAGGCAAGGCACAAGACACACAGCCAGGCAGGCAAGGCACAAGACACACAGCCAGGCAGGCAAGGCACAAGACACACAGCCAGGCAGGCAAGGCACAAGACACACAGCCAGGCAGGCAAGACACACAGCCAGGCAGACAAAAGACACACAGCCAGGCAGACAAGGCACAAGACACAGCCAGGCAGGCAAGGACACACAGGCAGGCAAGACAAGACACACAGCCAGGCAGGCAAGGCACAAGACACACAGCCAGGCAGGCAAGGCACAAGACACACAGCCAGGCAGGCAAGGCACAAGACACACAGCCAGGCAGGCAAGGCACAAGACACACAGCCAGGCAGGCAAGGCACAAGACACACAGCCAGGCAGGCAAGGCACAAGACACACAGCCAGGCAGGCAAGGCACAAGACACACAGCCAGGCAGGCAAGGCACAAGACACACAGCCAGGCAGGCAAGGCACAAGACACACAGCCAGGCAGGCAAGGCACAAGACACACAGCCAGGCAGGCAAGGCACAAGACACACAGCCAGGCAGGCAAGGCACAAGACACACAGCCAGGCAGGCAAGGCACAAGACACACAGCCAGGCAGGCAAGGCACAAGACACACAGCCAGGCAGGCAAGGCACAAGACACACAGCCGGGCAGGCAAGGCACAAGACACACAGCCAGGCAGGCAAGTACAAGACACACAGCCAGGCAGGCAAGGCACAAGACACAGCCAGGCAGGCAAGGCACAAGACACACAGCCAGGCAGGCAAGGCACAAGACACACAGCCAGGCAGGCAAGGCACAAGACACACAGCCAGGCAGGCAAGGCACAAGACACACAGCCGGGCAGGCAAGGCACAAGACACACAGCCAGGCAGGCAAGGCACAAGACACACAGCCAGGCAGGCAAGGCACAAGACACACAGCCAGGCAGGCAAGGCACAAGACACACAGCCAGGCAGGCAAGGCACAAGACACACAGCCAGGCAGGCAAGGCACAAGACACACAGCCAGGCAGGCAAGGCACAAGACACACAGCCAGGCAGGCAAGGCACAAGACACACAGCCAGGCAGGCAAGGCACAAGACACACAGCCAGGCAGGCAAGGCACAAGACACACAGCCAGGCAGGCAAGGCACAAGACACACAGCCAGGCAGGCAAGGCACAAGACACACAGCCAGGCAGGCAAGGCACAAGACACACAGCCAGGCAGGCAAGGCACAAGACACACAGCCAGGCAGGCAAGGCACAAGACACACAGCCAGGCAGGCAAGGCACAAGACACACAGCCAGGCAGGCAAGGCACAAGACACACAGCCAGGCAGGCAAGGCACAAGACACACAGCCAGGCAGGCAAGGCACAAGACACACATCCAGGCAGGCAAGGCACAAGACACACAGCCAGGCAGGCAAGGCACAAGACACACAGCCAGGCAGGCAAGGCACAAGACACACAGCCAGGCAGGCAAGGCACAAGACACACAGCCAGGCAGGCAAGGCACAAGACACACAGCCAGGCAGGCAAGGCACAAGACACACAGCCAGGCAGGCAAGACACAAGACACACAGCCAGGCAGGCAAGGCACAAGACACACAGCCAGGCAGGCAAGGCACAAGACACACAGCCAGGCAGGCAAGGCACAAGACACACAGCCAGGCAGGCAAGGCACAAGACACACAGCCAGGCAGGCAAGGCACAAGACACACAGCCAGGCAGGCAAGGCACAAGACACACAGCCAGGCAGGCAAGGCACAAGACACACAGCCAGGCAGGCAAGGCACAAGACACACAGCCAGGCAGGCAAGGCACAAGACACACAGCCAGGCAGGCAAGGCACAAGACACACAGCCAGGCAGGCAAGGCACAAGACACACAGCCAGGCAGGCAAGGCACACAGCCAGAGGCAAGCACAAGACACACAGCCAGGCAGGCAAGGCACAAGACACACAGCCAGGCAGGCAAGGCACAAGACACACAGCCAGGCAGGCAAGGCACAAGACACACAGCCAGGCAGGCAAGGCACAAGACACACAGCCAGGCAGGCAAGGCACAAGACACACAGCCAGGCAGGCAAGGCACAAGACACACAGCCAGGCAGGCAAGGCACAAGACACACAGCCAGGCAGGCAAGGCACAAGACACACAGCCAGGCAGGCAAGGCACAAGACACACAGCCAGGCAGGCAAGGCACAAGACACACAGCCAGGCAGGCAAGGCACAAGACACACAGCCAGGCAGGCAAGGCACAAGACACACAGCCAGGCAGGCAAGGCACAAGACACACAGCCAGGCAGGCAAGGCACAAGACACACAGCCAGGCAGGCAAGGCACAAGACACACAGCCAGGCAGGCAAGGCACAAGACACACAGCCAGGCAGGCAAGGCACAAGACACACAGCCAGGCAGGCAAGGCACAAGACACACAGCCAGGCAGGCAAGGCACAAGACACACAGCCAGGCAGGCAAGGCACAAGACACACAGCCAGGCAGGCAAGGCACAAGACACACAGCCAGGCAGGCAAGGCACAAGACACACAGCCAGGCAGGCAAGGCACAAGACACACAGCCAGGCAGGCAAGGCACAAGACACACAGCCAGGCAGGCAAGGCACAAGACACAGCCAGGCAGGCAAGGCACAAGACACACAGCCAGGCAGGCAAGGCACAAGACACACAGCCAGGCAGGCAAGGCACAAAACACACAGCCAGGCAGGCAAGGCACAAGACACACAGCCAAACAGGCAAGGCACAAGACACACAGCCAGGCAGGCAAGGCACAAGACACACAGCCAGGCAGGCAAGGCACAAGACACACAGCCAGTCAGGCAAGGCACAAGACACACAGCCAGGCAGGCAAGGCACAAGACACACAGCCAGGCAGGCAAGGCACAAGACACACAGCCAGGCAGGCAAGGCACAAGACACACAGCCAGGCAGGCAAGGCACAAGACACAGCCAGGGAGGCAAGGCACAAGACACACAGCTAGGCAGGCAAGGCACTAGACACAACCAGGGAGGCAAGGCAGAAGACACACAGCCAGGCAGGCAAGGCACAAGACACACAGCCAGGCAGGCAAGGCACAAGACACACAGCCAGGCAGGCAAGGCACAAGACACACAGCCAGGCAGGCAAGGCACAAGACACACAGCCAGGCAGGCAAGGCACAAGACACACAGCCAGGCAGGCAAGGCACAAGACACACTGCCAGGCAGGCAAGGCACAAGACACACAGCCAGGCAGGCAAGGCACAAGACACACAGCCGGGCAGGCAAGGCACAAGAGACACAGCCAGGCAGGCAAGGCACAAGACACACAGCCAGGCAGGCAAGGCACAAGACACACAGCCAGGCAGGCAAGGCACAAGACACACAGCCAGGCAGGCAAGGCACAAGACACACAGCCAGGCAGGCAAGGCACAAGACACACAGCCAGGCAGGCAAGGCACAAGACACACAGCCAGGCAGGCAAGGCACAAGACACACAGCCAGGCAGACAAGACACAAGACACACAGCCAGGCAGGAAAGGCACAAGACACACAGCCAGGCAGGCAAGGCACAAGACACACAGCCAGGCAGGCAAGGCACAAGACACACAGCCAGGCAGGCAAGGCACAAGACACACAGCCAGGCAGGCAAGGCACAAGACACACAGCCAGGCAGGCAAGGCACAAGACACACAGCCAGGCAGGCAAGGCACAAGACACACAGCCAGGCAGGCAAGGCACAAGACACACAGCCAGGCAGGCAAGGCACAAGACACACAGCAGGCAGGCAAGGCACAAGACACACAGCCAGGCAGGCAAGGCACAAGACACACAGCCAGGCAGGCAAGGCACAAGACACACAGCCAGGCAGGCAAGGCACAAGACACACAGCCAGGCAGGCAAGGCACAAGACACACAGCCAGGCAGGCAAGGCACAAGACACACAGCCAGGCAGGCAAGGCACAAGACACACAGCCAGGCAGGCAAGGCACAAGACACACAGCCAGGCAGGCAAGGCACAAGACACACAGCCAGGCAGGCAAGGCACAAGACACACAGCCAGCAGGCAAGGCACAAGACACACAGCCAGGCAGGCAAGGCACAAGACACACAGCCAGGCAGGCAAGGCACAAGACACAGCCAGGCAGGCAAGGCACAAGACACACAGCCAGGCAGGCAAGGCACAAGACACACAGCCAGGCAGACAAGGCACAAGACACACAGCCAGGCAGGCAAGGCACAAGACACACAGCCAGGCAGGCAAGGCACAAGACACACAGCCAGGCAGGCAAGGCACAAGACACACAGGCAGGCAGGCAAGGCACAAGACACACAGCCAGGCAGGCAAGGCACAAGACACACAGCCAGCAGGCAAGGCACAAGACACACAGCCAGGCAGGCAAGGCACAAGACACACAGCCAGGCAGGCAAGGCACAAGACACACAGCCAGGCAGGCAAGGCACAAGACACACAGCCAGGCAGGCAAGGCACAAGACACACAGCCAGGCAGGCAAGGCACAAGACACACAGCCAGGCAGGCAAGGCACAAGACACACAGCCAGGCAGGCAAGGCACAAGACACACAGCCAGGCAGGCAAGGCACAAGACACACAGCCAGGCAGGCAAGGCACAAGACACACAGCCAGGCAGGCAAGGCACAAGACACACAGCCAGGCAGGCAAGGCACAAGACACACAGCCAGGCAGGCAAGGCACAAGACACACAGCCAGGCAGGCAAGGCACAAGACACACAGCCAGGCAGGCAAGGCACAAGACACACAGCCAGGCAGGCAAGGCACAAGACACACAGCCAGGCAGGCAAGGCACAAGACACACAGCCAGGCAGGCAAGGCACAAGACACACAGCCAGGCAGGCAAGGCACAAGACACACAGCCAGGCAGGCAAGGCACAAGACACACAGCCGGCAGAAACACAAGACACAGCCAGGCAAGGCACAAGACACACAGCCAGGCAGGCAAGGCACAAGACACACAGCCAGGCAGGCAAGGCACAAGACACACAGCCAGGCAGGCAAGGCACAAGACACACAGCCAGGCAGGCAAGGCACAAGACACAGCCAGGCAGGCAAGGCACAAGACACACAGCCAGGCAGGCAAGGCACAAGACACACAGCCAGGCAGGCAAGGCACAAGACACACAGCCAGGCAGGCAAGGCACAAGACACACAGCCAGGCAGGCAAGGCACAAGACACACAGCCAGGCAGGCAAGGCACAAGACACACAGCCAGGCAGGCAAGGCACAAGACACACAGCCAGGCAGGCAAGGCACAAGACACACAGCCAGGCAGGCACACAAACACACAGCAGCAGAGACACACAGCCAGGCAGGCAAGGCACAAGACACACAGCCAGGCAGGCAAGGCACAAGACACACAGCCAGGCACCAAAAGCACAAGACACACAGCCAGGCAGGCAAGGCACAAGACACACAGCCAGGCAGGCAAGGCACAAGACACACAGCCAGGCAGGCAAGGCACAAGACACACAGCCAGGCAGGCAAGGCACAAGACACACAGCCAGGCAGGCAAGGCACAAGACACACAGCCGGGCAGGCAAGACACAGGACACACAGCCAGGCAGGCAAGTACAAGACACACAGCCAGGCAGGCAAGGCACAAGACACACAGCCAGGCAGGCAAGGCACAAGACACAGCCAGGGAGGCAAGGCACAAGACACACAGCCAGGCAGGCAAGGCACAAGACACACAGCCAGGCAGGCAAGGCACAAGACACACAGCCAGGCAGGCAAGGCACAAGACACACAGCCAGGCAGGCAAAGCACAAGACACACAGCCAGGCAGGCAAGGCACAAGACACACAGCCAGGCAGGCAAGGCACAAGACACAGCCAGGCAGGCAAGGCACAAGACACACAGCCAGGCAGGCAAGGCACAAGACACACAGCCAGGCAGGCAAGGCACAAGACACACAGCCAGGCAGGCAAGGCACAAGACACACAGCCAGGCAGGCAAGGCACAAGACACACAGCCAGGCAGGCAAGGCACAAGACACACAGCCAGGCAGGCAAGGCACAAGACACACAGCCAGGCAGGCAAGGCACAAGACACACAGCCAGGCAGGCAAGGCACAAGACACACAGCCAGGGCAGGCAAGGCACAAGACACACAGCCAGGCAGGCAAGGCACAAGACACACAGCCAGGCAGGCAAGGCACAAGACACACAGCCAGGCAGGCAAGGCACAAGACACACAGCCAGGCAGGCAAGGCACAAGACACACAGCCAGGCAGGCAAGGCACAAGACACACAGCCAGGCAGGCAAGGCACAAGACACACAGCCAGGCAGGCAAGGCACAAGACACACAGCCACGCAGGCAAGGCACAAGACATACAGCCAGGCAGGCAAGGCACAAGACACACAGCCAGGCAGGCAAGGCACAAGACACACAGCAAGGCAGGCAAGGCACAAGACACACAGCCAGGCAGGCAAGGCACAAGACACACAGCCAGGCAGGCAAGGCACAAGACACACAGCCAGGCAGGCAAGGCACAAGACACACAGCCAGGCAGGCAAGGCACAAGACATACAGCCAGGCAGGCAAGGCACAAGAGACACAGCCAGATAGGCAAGGCACAAGACACACAGCCAGGCAGGCAAGGCACAAGACACACAGCCAGGCAGGCAAGGCACACGACACACAGCCAGGCAGGCAAGGCACAAGACACACAGCCGTGCAGGCAAGGCACAAGACACACAGCCAGGCAAGAAGGCACACACACAGCCAGGCAGGCAAGGCACAAGACACAGAGCCAGGCAAGGCACAAGGCACAGGCAAGACACACACAGCCAGGCAAGGCAAGGCAGCAGGCAAGACACACAGCCAGGCAGGCAAGGCACAAGACACACAGCCAGGCAGGCAAGGCACAAGACACACAGGCCAAGGCACAAGACACACAGCCAAGGCAAGGCACAAGATACACAGCATCCAGGCAAGGCACAAGACACACAGCCAGGCAGGCAAGGCAGACACACAGCACAAGGCACAAGACACACAGCCAGGCAGGCAAGGCACAAGACACAGCCAGACAGGCAAGGCACAAGACACACAGCCAGGCAGGCAAGGCACAAGTCACACAGCCAGGCAGGCAAGGCACAAGACACACAGCCAGGCAGGCAAGGCACAAGACACACAGCCAGGCAGGCAAGGCACAAGACACAGCCAGACAGGCAAGGCACAAGACACACAGCCAGGCAGGCAAGGCACAAGACACACAGCCAGGCAGGCAAGGCACAAGACACACAGCCAGGCAGGCAAGGCACAAGACACACAGCCAGGCAGGCAAGGCACAAGACACACAGCCAGGCAGGCAAGGCACAAGACACACAGCCAGGCAGGCAAGGCACAAGACACACAGCCAGGCAGGCAAGGCACAAGACACACAGCCAGGCAGGCAAGGCACAAGACACACAGCCAGGCAGGCAAGGCACAAGACACACAGCCAGGCAGGCAAGGCACAAGACACACAGCCAGGCAGGCAAGGCACAAGACACACAGCCAGGCAGGCAAGGCACAAGACACACAGCCAGGCAGGCAAGGCACAAGACACACTGCCAGGCAGGCAAGGCACAAGACACACAGCCAGGCAGGCAAGGCACAAGACACACAGCCAGGCAGGCAAGGCACAAGACACACAGCCAGGCAGGCAAGGCACAAGACACACAGCCAGGCAGGCAAGGCACAAGACACACAGCCAGGCAGGCAAGGCACAAGACACACAGCCAGGCAGGCAAGGCACAAGACACACAGCCAGGCAGGCAAGGCACAAGACAACACAGCCAGGCAGGCAAGGCACAAGTTACACAGCCATGCAGGCAAGGCACAAGACACACAGCCAGGCAGGCAAGGCACAAGACACACAGCCAGGCAGGCAAGGCACAAGACACACAGCCATGCAGGCAAGGCACAAGACACACAGCCAGGCAGGCAAGGCACAAGACACACAGCCAGGCATGCAAGGCACAAGACACACGGCCAGGCAGGCAAGGCACAAGACACATAGCCAGGCAGGCAAGGCACAAGACACACAGCCAGGCAGGCAAGGCACAAGACACACAGCCAGGCAGGCAAGGCACAAGACACACAGCCAGACAGGCAAGGCACAAGACACACAGCCAGGCAGGCAAGGCACAAGACACACAGCCAGGCATGCAAGGCACAAGACACACAGCCAGGCTGGCAAGGCACAAGACACACAGCCAGGCAGGCAAGGCACAAGACACACAGCCAGGCATGCAAGGCACAAGACACAGCCAGGCAGGCAAGGCACAAGACACACAGCCAGGCAGGCAAGGCACAAGACACACAGCCAGGCAGGCAAGGCACAAGACACACAGCCAGGCAGGCAAGGCACAAGACACACAGCCAGGCAGGCAAGGCACAAGACACACAGCCAGGCAGGCAAGGCACAAGACACACAGCCAGGCAGGCAAGGCACAAGACACACAGCCAGGCAGGCAAGGCACAAGACACACAGCCAGGCAGGCAAGGCACAAGACACACAGCCAGGCAGGCAAGGCACAAGACACACAGCCAGGCAGGCAAGGCACAAGACACAGCAGGGCAGGCAAGGCACAGACACTCAGCCAGGCACCAAAGCACAAGACACACATCCAGGCACGCAAGGCACAAGACACACAGCCAGGCAGGCAAGGCACAAGACACACAGCCAGGCAGGCAAGGCGCAAGACACACAGCCAGGCAGGCAAGGCACAAGACACACAGCCAGGCAGGCAAGGCACAAGACACACAGCCAGGCAGGCAAGGCACAAGACACACAGCCAGGCAGGCAAGGCACAAGACACACAGCCAGGCAGGCAAGGCACAAGACACACAGCCAGGCAGGCAAGGCACAAGACACACAGCCAGGCAGGCAAGGCACAAGACACACAGCCAGGCAGGCAAGGCACAAGACACACAGCCAGGCAGGCAAGGCACAAGACACACAGCCAGGCAGGCAAGGCACAAGACACACAGCCAGGCAGGCAAGGCACAAGACACACAGCCAGGCAGGCAAGGCACAAGACACACAGCCAGGCAGGCAAGGCACAAGACACACAGCCAGGCAGGCAAGGCACAAGACACACAGCCAGGCAGGCAAGGCACAAGACACACAGCCAGGCAGGCAAGGCACAAGACACACAGCCAGGCAGGCAAGGCACAAGACACACAGCAGGCAGGCAGGCAAGGCACAAGACACACAGCCAGGCAGGCAAGGCACAAGACACACAGCCAGGCAGGCAAGGCACAAGACACACAGCCAGGCAGGCAAGGCAAAAGACACACAGACAGCCAGGCAGGCAAGGCACAAGACAAGACACACAGCCAGGCACAGCAGGCAAGCAAGGCACAAGACACACAGCCAGGCAGGCAAGGCACAAGACACACAGCCAGGCAGGCAAGGCACAAGACACACAGCCAGGCAGGCAAGGCACAAGACACACAGCCAGGCAGGCAAGGCACAAGACACACAGCCAGGCAGGCAAGGCACAAGACACACAGCCAGGCAGGCAAGGCACAAGACACACAGCCAGGCAGGCAAGGCACAAGACACACAGCCAGGCAGGCAAGGCACAAGACACACAGCCAGGCAGGCAAGGCACAAGACACACAGCCAGGCAGGCAAGGCACAAGGCACAAGACACACAGCCAGGCAGGCAAGGCACAAGACAGGCACAGGCAAGGCAGACACACAGCAGGCAAGGCACAAGGCAGGCAAGGCACAGACACACAGCCAGGCAGGCAAGGCACAAGACACACAGCCAGGCAGGCAAGGCACAAGACACACAGCCAGGCAGGCAAGGCACAAGACACACAGCCAGGCAGGCAAGGCACAAGACACACAGCCAGGCAGGCAAGGCACAAGACACACAGCCAGGCAGGCAAGGCACAAGACACACAGCCAGGCAGGCAAGGCACAAGACACACAGCCAGGCAGGCAAGGCACAAGACACACAGCCAGGCAGGCAAGGCACAAGACACACAGCCAGGCAGGCAAGGCACAAGACACACAGCCAGGCAGGAAAGGCACAAGACACACAGCCAGGCAGGCAAGGCACAAGACACACAGCCAGGCAGGCAAGGCACAAGACACACAGCCAGGCAGGCAAGGCACAAGACACACAGCCAGGCAGGCAAGGCACAAGACACACAGCCAGGCAGGCAAGGCACAAGACACACAGCCAGGCAGGCAAGGCACAAGACACACAGCCAGGCAGGCAACAGGGCAGGCAAGGCACAAGACACAGCCAGGCAGGCAAGGCACAAGACACACAGCCAGGCAGGCAAGGCACAAGACACACAGCCAGGCAGGCAAGGCACAAGACACACAGCCAGGCAGGCAAGGCACAAGACACAGCAAGGCAGGCAAGGCACAAGACACACAGCCAGGCAGGCAAGGCACAAGACACACAGCCAGGCAGGCAAGGCACAAGACACACAGCCAGGCAGGCAAGGCACAAGACACACAGCCAGGCAGGCAAGGCACAAGACACACAGCCAGGCAGGCAAGGCACAAGACACACAGCCAGGCAGGCAAGGCACAAGACACACAGCCAGGCAGGCAAGGCACAAGACACACAGCCAGGCAGGCAAGGCACAAGACACACAGCCAGGCAGGCAAGGCAGGCAAGGCACAAGACACACAGCCAGGCAGGCAAGGCACAAGACACACAGCCAGGCAGGCAAGGCACAAGACACACAGCCAGGCAGGCAAGGCACAAGACACACAGCCAGGCAGGCAAGGCACAAGACACACAGCCAGGCAGGCAAGGCACAAGACACACAGCCAGGCAGGCAAGGCACAAGACACACAGCCAGGCAGGCAAGGCACAAGACACACAGCCAGGCAGGCAAGGCACAAGACACACAGCCAGGCAGGCAAGGCACAAGACACACAGCCAGGCAGGCAAGGCACAAGACACACAGCCAGGCAGGCAAGGCACAAGACACACAGCCAGGCAGGCAAGGCACAAGACACACAGCCAGGCAGGCAAGGCACAAGACACACAGCCAGGCAGGCAAGGCACAAGACACACAGCCAGGCAGGCAAGGCACAAGACACACAGCCAGGCAGGCAAGGCACAAGACACACAGCCAGGCAGGCAAGGCACAAGACACACAGCCAGGCAGGCAA
>NW_027196633.1:80000-83156 GCF_038502225.1 Cherax quadricarinatus | reverse complement strand
CACCGACACTATAGAACGCAACACTGGAAACTACAAAATTTCAAAAACATTGGCATACATGATACTTAAGCAGCACCAACCCAACAACACAGGAGTCACATGATTTCATCGTCTACCCGCCCTTCTCATAGGTAGAGGTTGTTTTGATAAGGACCTGCCTCGCATGGGCCAGCAGGCCTTCTACAGTGTTCCTCCATTCTTATGTTCTTATGACATTCCTCAGGTCACGTGCGTCACATCTCACTCTCCGCCTATATATATAATGTCTTTCTACCTCTGTATGTTAATGTTGATGTAAAAATTTATAATTTTGCTCCAAAAGGAACTTAGAAAACTTACCTAACCTTATTATAACAAGGGCAATTGATTTTAGCCTAACCCAACTAAATATATTTTAGATTTGTTTACAATAATTAATTACTAAACAAACACAGTGAAATATATTTTTCTCGTTGGGTTCAGAATGATTTTGGCGAAATTATTGGATACACAAATTTTCGCTCGTCCTATATGGCAAGATGAGCGTTGCTATTTAAGCCAAGATCGCAAGTTCTGCCTATTCTGCACGACACACACTCACACACACACACACACACACACATATGTGAACGACATAACTGAAGGGATAGACTCAGAAGTGTCCTTGTTTGCAGATGATACGAAGTTAATGAGAAGAATCAAATCGGATGAGGATCAGGCAGGACTACAAAGAGACCTGGACAGGCTACAGGCCTGGTGCAGCAACTGGCTCCTTGAATTTAACCCTACCAAATGCAAAGTCATGAAGATTGGGGAAGGGCAAAGAAGACCGCAGACACAATATAGTTTAGATGGCCAAAGACTGCAAACCTCACTCAAGGAGAAAGATCTGGGGGTGAGTATAACACCGAGCATATCTCATGAGGCGCACATCAATCAGATAACTGCTGCATCATACGGGCGCCTGGCAAACCTACGGATAGCGTTCCGATACCTCAGTAAGGATTCGTTCAAGACTCTGTATACCATTTACGTCAGGCCCATACTGGAGTATGCAGCACCAGTTTGGAATCCACACCTAGTCAAGCACGTCAAGAAATTAGAGAAAGTGCAAAGGTTTGCAACAAGACTAGTCCCAGAGCTACGGGGATTGTCCTACGAAGAAAGGTTGAGAGAAATCGGCCTGACGACACTGGAGGACAGGAGGGTCAGGGGAGACATGATAACGACATATAAAATACTGCGCGGAATAGACAAGGTGGACAAAGACGGGATGTTCCAGAGAAGGGACACAGACACAAGAGGTCACGCTTGGAAGTTGAAGACTCAGATGAATCAAAGGGATGTTAGGAAGTATTTCTTCAGTCATAGAGTAGTCAGGCCGTGGAATAGCCTAGAAAGTGACGTAGTGGAGGCAGGAACCATACATAGTTTTAAGGCGAGGTATGATAGAGCTCATGGGGCAGGGAGAGAAAGAACCTAGTAGCAATCAGCGAAGAGGCGGGGCCAGGAGCTGTGACTCGACCCCTGCAACCACAAATAGGTGAGTACACACATATAGTAATACATATATATATATATATATATATATATATATATATATATATATATATATATATATATATATATATATATATATATATATATATATATATATATATATATATATATATATATATATATATATATATATATATATATATATATATATGTCGTGCCGAATATGTAAAACTGGTCAATTAGCAAGAACTCATTTAAAATTAAGTCCTTTCTAAAATTTTCTCTTATACGTTTAAAGATAATTTTTTTTCATTAATGTTAATGTAAAAACTTTTAATTTTCCACCAAAAGAATCTTAGAAAACTTACCTAACCTTATTATAACAAGAACAATTTATTTTAGCCTAACCCAACTAAATATATTTTAGATTTGTCTACAATAATTTGATTCTAAACAAACACAGTGAAATATATTTTTTTCGTTAGGTTCAGAATGATTTTGGCGAAATTATTGCATTCACAAATTTTGCTTGTCCTATATGGCAAGATGAGCGTTGCTATTTAAGCCAAGATCGCAAGTTCTGCCTATTCGGCACGACATATAAATATATATATATATATATATATATATATATATATATATATATATATATATATATATATATATATATATGCAATAAGATCACAGTAAACAGGTGATTCCAAAATATGCAAAACAACCACTCTGAAAGAATAGAGAAATTCCAAGCGCTTTCGTGACTACTCACATTATCAAGGAACTATGAAAGTGAAGCATCCAAGGAAGCTATATAAGGGGTCCGGCCAGCACCTCACTATCAGATCCCACAACGGTTAAACACGTGACGCGCGGCGAGCCAACTTGGATAGGTCCCTTGCAAAACTCACCCCCAAACTATTCTACCCAAGAAAATTTAAAAATTATTTGTCTAGTGTATTATTAAATTCTTCCCAAATTCTATTAATTATAAATGGATCTAATTTATATAAACCAAAGGAAATATTCATATTATTGTCAAAACTGCTTTTTATGAAACAAGATTCAATTATATTCCTGTCGACCATGGATTTGCTAGATACTACTTTCTCAACTTTTTGAAAATCAATTGGATGGTTAAAATCTCTTACATGAATAAATAGAGCATTGGATTCTTGTCCAGTTCTAATGCTATATTTATGTTGTTTTAATCTTAGTTCGAGATTTTTACCAGTTTGACCGTAATAAACTTTATCGCAAATTTTACAAGGAATCTTATAGACACATCCATCAGCATTTTGGGGGGAATTCTTTATCAAAAGTTTTTTTACTGTATCAAGATTTTTGAATACAACTTTAATATTAAAAGTCTTAAGAAGAGAAGGCATATCAACCAAGTTTTCATGGTAAGGGAGAACCAACATATTTTTAGTTGAATAAGGCTGGGTGCCCCTTTTTGGATTATAAAAAGTGTTTCTTGCAACTTTAAAAGATTTATCAATTACATTTCTTGGGTATTTTAAATCATTACCTATTTCATAAATTTTGGATATTTCCTCATCTATGAACTCAGGACTACAAATTCGTAAAGCTCTCAAAAACATTGATGAGAAAACAGACAGTTTGACTCTATCTTGATGCGAGGAATAATAGTGGACATAGGAACAGTTATTTGTAGGTTTT